>NC_067401.1:21902769-22145269 GCF_016432865.1 Antechinus flavipes
TTTAATTAGTGCTTGTGGATGGATTGATCTGCAAAGTAAAATGGTAGGATTTTCTTTAAGCTGTGGCCAGGAAGGTCATTGGCAACGTTAATTCTTATGAATTTGGGATGTTCCATTACTCCTAGCCACCGAATATCATGGGTAAACTTTTGGTGCTAGGAAGCTGGGATTTTACAGTAGAAACCAGGTTAGGATTGTTGAAAACACTTTGTTTTTTCCCCAAATGGTATCCAGCCTGTTTTTTCCTCCTATTCATTACTGGTTTCCACTCCCCATCTGCATACAATATTTTTTCTTAATATGTGAATTGAATTGAAAATGTTTGATATGATACAAAAAAAAATTGATTCTGAAGTCAGAGGTTGTTCATTTGTTTTTCACTTGTGTTCACCTCTCCATGATTTAGAGTTTTCTTGGCAAAGACACTAGAGTGGTTTGCCATTTCCTTCTCCAACTCATTTTACAAATGAGGAAACTGAGGTAAACAGAGTTAAATGATTTGTTCACGGTCACAAGCTAACTTCATCTCAGGCTCTTTTGACTCCAGGGCTGGTGATGCACTGTCTACCTGCCCTTGCGTCGGAGCACCTGTATTTGAATATGACCCATGATGCTTCCTAATTGATTGGGGATCATTGGCTGATAAGACTAGGAAGGTCTTGACTTTTATGGAAATGTTTTGTATAACTTCACATGTGGTTTCTTAATTGCAGGTGGGGTTAGGAGAAAAAAAAAACCCAGAATTCAAAAATCTTAAAAACAAATTGTTTTGAATGTACCTGGGGTAAAATAAATAAATAAATAAGTATAAAGTTTCTTGATAGAATGAGATGGGAGAGTGAAAAAATAAATGCATTTAAATAAAAAAATGATTTAAAAAAAAGATCAAGGAGGACCTTACCAAATAGGTTAAGAAATTTGGACTTTGCCATATTCTGTCTCCCCTCACGTAGTAGGTATATAATATGAAGTGTGTTGTTGATGAGTGAAGACTTTTTTCCATGAAAGGGAAGATACGATGAAAACCATGTTTTAGGAAGATTGCTCAGGACATGAGGAATGCAATGGAGAGGCTGGAGGCAGGTCACCCGGTAATGAGAGTTTCAGAAAAGGTCATTCATTTTCAGTGAAGGGATGGTGTTGTCTGCTTCTGGCTAAAGTTAAATGGGCATGAGGTTTGAATATATCATGTTCTGAATGTTCTTCTGTGTAGTTATTTTCTGCCAACATGCACGAATGACTCAGATAAAACCCATTTCTTTGCAACTTGTGAGTTTGTTTGGGAAAGCCTAAACTCTGGTCGGTTTTTGGGAAACCATGAATATGACCCTGTTCAGTGAAAGGGGACAAGCTTTTGTCCATTTCTTCAGATTATTCATTAATCGAGGCTAATTAATGATAGTCTGGTGTAATGGAGAAAGTTCAATCTTTGGTTTGAATCTGGGTACATTAGTGAATTCAAATCCCAGTTATATCACTTAATCCCCATCTTATTTTGGACAAATTATTTTCCCTTTCTGGACCTTAGTTTTTCTCAGCAGCACAATTGGTATCATCGTGCTCATACTATCTATTTTGAAGCATCATTGTAAGCAAAATTCTGTGTAAGTGAATGAATGAATGAAAGAAAAATGCACTTATACAATAATTATTATGTTCTAAGCAATGTGCTGAGAGTGAGGGATCCAAAAAGAAAAGCAAGAGAGACCCTGTTCTGGAGGACCTTCTATTCTAATTGGGATCAGGGGAACAACACATATTGCAAATGGATTTCCATCTGGTTCTGTGGTGGTCCTTAGGGAGCATTGGAAAAGCAGAGTCATGCATTTTCTTTAATGTAGTTTCCATCGATAAACCTTATCTATTTCCAATATTGAACCACTTGATGATGAATCTTTGGTCCTTTTTTGGCATAAAAATGTAAGTAGTTAGGATAAAATCATAGTATCATACAACTTGAGTGGAGAGAGACCTCAAAGGTCATTCAGTTAAAAGTCTGCCCAAATCGTGAATCCTGTTGGCTCTGTTTCTGACACGGCCATCCGGCTTCTGCTTGTCTGACATTCAATGGTAGGTGACTCACCTATTTGATTTTTGGACAATTCTAATGATTAAAAAGCTTTTCTCTTTGTGTTGGTGCAGAGGAAATAAGGTATAGTGTTGGGTGGCGGCCATGTGAATGGAAGTGGGGATTGGTTAATGGGAGAGAAGTTGTGGAGGTAAAATCCATTAGACCTGGAAATGGATTGACTATGAGCTGGCGAAGGAAATGACAAACCACTCTAGTATTTTTGTCAAGAAAACACAAAATGGGGTCATAAAAAGTCAGACCTAACCAAGAACAATAACAAAACATCCAAATCATTTTTAGATGAGGAAACAGAGGCACAGAGAAGCTAAGGGCTCTTATTATAAATAGGAAATTACAAAAAAAAGCCAGCACTTAAATAGCACTTTAAGATTTGCTAATCACTTAATATATATTCATATACATTTTCTATATATCTACATATACATACTTACATATATATACATATATATATATATATCTACATATACATACTTACATATATATACATATATATATATCTACATATACATACTTACATATATATATATATATATATATATATATATATATATACATACACATATGTGTATATATAATTTACCTCTCTGGGTAGCCTAGGTATCATAGTGGGAGAAAGGGCTGGACCTGCAGCTAAGACCTTAGTTCAAATATAGCCGTAAGCACTCATTTCCTATGTGATCTTGGATCAGTCACTTAATTTCTTTGTCAGTTTCCTTTTCTGTAAAAATGGGACAACATTAACACTTACCTTCCAGGGTTTTTGTGAGAATCCAATGAGTTGGAAAGCAATTTGTAAACCTTGATGTAGTATATAAATGCTATCTGTAGTAAAGTACTATACTATAGTATTGCATAAATATTAGCTATGATTATTGTTATTATTATTTTTAAGTTTCTTCACTTACAAAAAGGACTTTAAAATACTCATACTGCCTGTCTTATTTGAGGGGAAAGCTAATAAGATGTGTTTTACATATTTGAAATGTCCATGAGATGGATAGTTGGAAATGCATGGTTGGAATCATCCTGCAGTTTTACTTACAATAACCTAGTAAACGTAGTATCCACATTATTATTCCCATTTTGTAGGCAAAGTCACCAAAGCCAAGAGTGTTCACACAAGAATTAAATGGTATAGCTGGGATCTGACCCTATTAACAAGTGAGAAAGAAATGGGTTCTTCGCATATAGATTTGAGAGTCATTTGTTTTGAGGGGATCATGGATAACAATGAGATCACATGGAGAGTATAGGGAGAGAAAATGATAGAGATTGGGAAATAAGCCCAGAAATATGGGAGAATCTTTTCATCTTAGGATTTATCGAGTGAAGTTCATTCTGTTACCCAATCCCTTTACACTGGATAGAAGGGGCGCCATTTGCAGACCAGCCTACTCACTAAGGAGCTTTCTTTAGCAATCCCTCTCCACTTCTCTGCAGATCAACTAATCCCTACAGTTCTCTCTGTAGTCTAAAATTCACTCACTGTGGGTACCAGCATCAATGGACTCTAGACTTTCCATAAGCCATAAGAATTCAAAACGATTCTATGTTTTTCTAGTGGTAGATACAGCAATCAGCGAATGCTCATTTCAGCCAGAAGATCAAACTGACCTCTCTGAGCCTCAGTTGAAAGGTATTGCAAAAAACTGAGGCTAAGTATCATTTTCTGGAGGTTCTTAAGGTCCATTTGCTGACCTGGCTTTGGATAATCCTTTGGTTCCAATATTTCCTTTGTTTTGGAAACTATGGGATGTCCCTAATGTCTTAATACAGTTTTAAGCCACTAAAGTTTAATTTAAAGCTACTTTAATTTAAAGCTAATTAAAACTTAAAACTGCACTAAGACTTTTGGGACTCTTTATACTATTTATAAAGAGTCCAGAATAACATTTTTTTTTTGGCATCCACATCACATTCACATGGATTCATATTGAGCTTTTAATTAATTAATATTTCTAAGTATTTGGCACAAAATGGCTTTCCCCATCCCATCTTTGGATGAATGACTTTTTGGACCTAAGAGTGAGACTTTATGTTTATTCCTATTTGACCTCATATTGATAATGTGGACCTTTGTGAAAGCCCATTTAGGTCTTCCAAAACCCACTCTATGCTTGTTCCATCTACCAATTAAATAATCTCACTATCTATGATTTCTTCCAAGGAGGTGGTAAATATTAAACAGATTTCTTACTCTGGTACATTTATTGTGAAGAATTTTTTTAATCTTCCGTTTGTTCAGTGGAGGAAGGATATAGGCCCCAAGGAGGAGGCTGTAGAACCATGGAATTTAAGAGCTGAGATAGGGAGAGGGACGGGACTAGGGTCTGAGAGATCTTCTAGGAGGTCTCGTATTTTATCTCTGGAAGCTGTTTAGTCATTCCCCCCTATTATTCAGCTAAAACATCTCCTTAACACTTTAAAGCAAAAATATCCATCCTGCTTTAACGCTCTCCAGGTAGGCAGTTGTATGTGTCCCAGACAGCTTCCCAGGGCTCCTCTCTTCCCACCTAGAATATATCCTTCCCTAGAGATTGTTTGTTTTTCTCCCCCCATAAAGTTTTTATATAAACCAGTTAAGTCAAGTATCCTGGCTGCTGATTAAAATAGATTTGAGATAAAGAAAATTATCTTAAATGGATTTTAAATTGCAGCATTAGCCAAGAAACGGGCTTAATCTCTCTCTGCCTGATAAACATATATTAATTTTGTATCTAACTAAGAAAACCCACACCAGACCTCTTAGAAGCTACTTTATATTCATAGCCTTTTTTAAAAACACATCGACTGGTGATCTAGCACGTTCTACTTCCTATTGCTCCCCATTTTCTCTCTTTGTTTGGTCTTTGGTAGATTAAAACGGTAAACTTTACTTCCAAGAAGAAAAAATGCTCCTTCTCTTGAACCCTTTATTTCATTTTAGTGTTTTATCTCAAGTTCCTGGTAGAGAGTAAGCATTTAATAAACAACACTAATAACAAAATAGTAAATATTAAGATTTGTTAGCACTGTATGTATGTTATTTCATTCGATCTTTACAACAAGCCTGGGCTGTAGGTACTGTTATTATTCTCATTTTTATTAGGAGGGAGGAATCTAGGGAAACAGTAGTGAAATGACTTGCTTAGGACCACAGAATTGGGATGCAGCTGAGGGAGGATTTGAACTCAGATCTATGTGCCCAAGTCTAATTCTTTACCCACAGAATCACCCAGCTACTTGTTCATTGTTTCTGAGACAGATTCAAAAGAGAAAACCAGCATTGTGTACAGATATTATCTAGTGATTAATGGTGAAATAAGCACACATTTAAGACGTCCCAAGCCCCAAATGCTAAGATTATCATTTGTTAGCTACTGTAAAATAATTAGGTCTCCAGTGGAGAACTACAAGACACCATGATGACATTTATGTTTATGAAGAGGCTGAAGTCCTATTAGTTACAAATGTTGGGAGCTTTCCACTGCTATCTCCACATCTGCCAGGCAGTGACATGGGTCCCTGATAAGCTGATGCATGCAGAAAAGAGAGTTTAAATATTATTTTGTTGTTCAGTTGTACTCATGTCTGACTCTTCATGGTTTAAAGGAAAATATTGGAGTAGTTCAACATTTCTTTCTCTAGCTAAGTTTACAGATGAGGAAACTGAGGCAAATAGAGTGAAGTGACTTGCTCGGAGTCATATAGCTAGTAAGTGCCTGAGGCAAGATTTTAATTTAAGAAAATGAATCTTCCTGAATCTATTGTGCCATCTATATGCCCTCTCCCTGGCACATGGTTAGGATTTAATGCCATTTGGCTGACTTGACTTATGCTCATGTAATTGAGGTCCCTTATAAGAACTGAAGGAGCTTCTCTGCATGGGTAGCGTCAGAACCAAGAGATTAATCGGATAAATATGCCCTAGGTTAACAAGATGAAGACAGTTGATAAGAAAGGGGTGGAACTAGGAGGTAGAGCTAGCCAACTCCTTGAGAACCATAGAGAGCTTAGCATTTCCCTTTGATTTCTTTCTGGTGCTCAATAGAGGGTGTAAGCATCAGCCTGTATCAGCCAGCCTCTGAGTCCTCAGTCCTGAAAAGTCTCTGGGGATTGGACGGTCATGTTCTCTGGTGCTTAAAAGTGCCTTGAGAAACACTGGAGTGAGAAGACCCAGGTCCTAGGCCCATCAGAATCATGGACAAGTTCCTTCACCTTTTTCTCAGTTCTAGAGTCCTCAGTCCTGAAAAGTCTCTGGGGATTGGACGGTCATGTTCTCTGGTGCTTAAATGTTCCTTGAGAAACACTAAAGTGAGAAGATCCAGGTCCTAGGCCCATCAGAACCATGGACAAGTCCCTCCGCCTTTTTCTCAGTTCTAATATGGGGTCTGTAATGATGTGCAGGAGTGTCGGGAGTGTCGGGAGGACCACATCAGTCAATAGATGGGAAAGTGGCTGTTGAAAGAGGAAGTGCTGAACATGACAATGTAATGTAAGGGATTAGGAAGGGAAAGAAACCAGGATAGATTGGTTAGCCCTGGAGGTTAGGATAACTGCTGCTGCTTCTAAGCCTTTGCCTGAACACTCTGATGGTTTCTATGAATAAATTTTTTATCATGAGCAACTCTGGAACAACAGGGATGGAGGGAGCCTTTGATAGAGTGCCTCGTGCCTTGAGAAAGATGGCTTTCCCGGGGAACCTGCAACTTCCGTGACTTGCTCATTAAGCTTTTAAGCGAGGTGACTTGACCATGTGATCATAGAAGGTGAACTAGCTGTGTGTGTGTGTGTGTGTGTGTGTGTGTGTGTGTGTGTTAGAGACAGACAGACAGACAGAGACAGAGACAGAGGCAGAGAGAGATAGAAAGAGAGAGAGAGAGACAGACTATGGGGAGGGAGACTGGAGAGAGAGAGACTTCAGTTTTCAAGCTTGCACAGGGGTCTGAGTGTTCATCTGCAAGAAAAAATTTCAGGAAAGGTCTCTGTTGCTTTGATGCCCATCACTCCTAACTATGTATTGAGAGACAAAAGTCTCTCACTTTTCTCTTTATTTTCTCTGTTGTGAAATATATATATATATATATATATATATATATATATATATATATATATATATATATGTATATATGGTGTAAAATTCTATATAAAGCAACAGCTGTGCTCCTCAGTGGATGGTGGCAGATCTGAAGCCAGGAAGATCCGAGTTCAAATGTGGCCTTAGACACTCAGCAGCTGGGTAACTTTGCCTCAGTTTCCTTATCTGTAAAATGGAGATAAAAAATAGCATCTATCCCCCAGAGTCCTGATAAGGATCAAATGCTAGAGTAGTTGTAAAGTGCTTAGCCTGGCGCATGGTGGGCACGATACAAAATATGAAACAATATAGCATAGCACGACAACAATATGACAGATTGTCATGAATGAATATCATTTATTGTGACACATTATATTAATAATCGCTAATGTTGTATATGGTGCCTGCTGTGTGCCTCAGTATGCATGCATGTACATTCAATGTGTTCACACTATATAGATGTGTGCACCCACCCAGGCACCCACACACATACATGCGTGTACATGTTACATGTCTACCTGGAGGGGCATGCCACATGTACATGCATGTTTGACCACATGTGTGTGCTCAGCATGTTTGTGGGCATAGGTTGTATGTATGTTTACACACACTCTCTATGTGGCAACAAAATGTGAGAAGGGATGGGACAGGAGTGAGGAGGGGAGGCTGGGATCTGCAAATGGTCTCTGTCTGAAGAGGAAGTTGCTTTTAACAAGTAACCTGAGAATTCCTGTTCCTGCCAGACCCAGGAGGTGTTTGTGTGAGACGTTAGGTGAGAGGTTCGCTGCTAATTCGATCCCCTTCTATTTTGGGAGGGTTTTGGCCGATGAGGCGCCCTTAGAGCTCGTTCCTAGAGGTTGCGGAGCTGTCAGAGGCAGAGCGGGGAGGAGATCGTGGCTGGGTCAGGTGTTGGACATTATTGTTGCCCTGGCTCCGCGGTGCTCCAGGGCTGGTGCCCCTTGGTTCAGGTGACAAAGCTCCCCGGGGACAGTCTGTGTCTAGACGCTGCTGGTCTCTGTGGCTTCCTTGCTTTGATGTCCTTGACCTGATTCTGGGTTAATTTGCTGAATTCAGAAATGAGTGAATGAATTGAATGAATGAATGAGTAGATAAATGGGTGAGTGAATGAATGAAAAACACCAATTAAAGCACTTAAATTGCCAAGCACTGGACGCCTAATTATTGTTTGGTAAAGAGGGCCAGGTTTGGCATCTGAGAACATGGGTTCAAATCCCATCACTGACAGTTAATCTTCATGTGACTCTGAAAAGTCACATAACCTGTCAGGGATAGATTTCTTCATCCTCCAAAGGAGGAGTTTGCCTTAGTCAGGGGTCCTCAAACTTTTTAAATAGAGGCCAGTTCACCGTCCCTCAGACTGTTGGAGGGCCGGACTAGAGTAAAAACAAAAACTTTGTTTTGTGGGCCTTTAAATAGAGAAACTTCATAGCCCTGAGTAAGAAGGATAAACGTCCTCAGCTGCTGCATCTGGCCCAACGGCCGTAGTTGAGGACCCCTGTCTTAGATGATAGAGATCCCTTCAAGCTGGGCCTCTGTGGCCTGTGTGACCCTACCCTTAAACTCCTGATTATTACTGATTAAAGTCTCTGCACCAGCCGTTTGTCCTTGCCATATTGCCTGCCCCCAAGGTACTTGGAAACTTAGAATGGCTATTGGATGTGACCTTGTCTCTGAAATTCTGATGTCGGCTCTCTTTGGAATTGCTCCCCAGGTTTTTTGATTTGGGTTTGGGTTGCTTCCTTTCCCTTTATTCTGTTTAGAAAATAAGCACTTAATTTATTTGATTTTAAAATTTTTATTGATGCATTTAGTGGCTTAGACCATAATCCTTCCCCTGACATCTCTCTTCCTCCTCTCCATCCCTAACCAAACATTCTTGTTCATCAGGAGAAACAGGAAAACGAAAGTGATGACCTAGCCAGTGAGATGGGTGCACTTTCTCATATTCCCTCCTCTCCCGAGGGGAAGGAAATGCGTTTTCATTCTTCTCTTGGATTCAGATTGCTCATTATAATTGACCTGCACCTTGATGCTTGTTAATGTTCTTCTCTTTACATTATTGCAGGTGTGAGACAGAGCCAGAGCCAGAGCCAGAGATAGGGAGAGAGGTTCTCCTAGTTCTTTTTGCTTTGTGTGAATTCAACCAAGTCTTCTAATCTTTTTCTGAATTCCTCATGTTCTTCATTTCTTACAGGGATACTATATTCTATCATATTCATCTTACTGTTGTTTAATCATTTTTTTCAATTGTGTCCAATATTTTGTGATCCCTTTTGGGGTTTTCTTGGCAAAATACTGAAGTGCTTTGTCCTTTCCTTCTCCAACTCATTTTACAGACGAGGAAACTAAGGCAGACTTGCTTAAGGTCACACAGCGAGGAAGTGTTCTAAGCTGGGTTTGTCAGGATTTCTTGATTCCAAACTTGGTACCACCACATATTCATTTACCACCAGCCAAATTATTTTTAAAATTAGGCATGTTCACGTGTACATATGCATATGTACACACATACAACACACACACGCGCGCGCACACACACACACACACACACACACACACACACACACTGTGTCTGCCAAAATGATGCTTAGCAATTACACGGTGGGATTTGGAAGCAGCATCCGGAACCTTCCCTGATCTATGCAAATGGCCCTGTTCTGGTGTCTGGGTACAGGCCTGGGAGTTCTGGCTTTAGTGGTATGCAAACGTGGGTGTTTACTGTGAAAAGAGAGATTCTGAGTTCATTAGCTCTGTACAAACAGAACCTGGTGGGGAGGAGAAGGAGAACTTTGTGATAAAGGTCTTTTTTTAAAATTCCCATGCCATCCATTTGGAAGCCAAAGCACAAACTCCATGGAACTAGAAGAGCCTAAGATTTGGGGCATCTGCGAGCTGTGCTAATGGAGAGTTAGAGAGGCTATGTGATCCGGGAATAGAGAGCCAGCCTCAGATTGTGCACAAACGTGGACAGACTCTACTTTCCATGGACTGTGTAATCTTTGAGGGTCACAGGCTCCTCTCCGTGACTTATAATTTGGAGAGGAGGGTAGGATCTGCGTTGGCAAAGGACATTTCTTGCCTGGGAGTTCCCCACACTGACAAAATCTTAGGTTTAGTCCTCTCCAAAATATTGTGTGTGTGAGTGTGTGTGTATGTGTGTGTGTGTGTGTGTGTGTGTGTGTGTGTATGTGTGTGTGTGTGCACATGAGAGTAGATCTCTAAGTCCTTTTCCCAAATGTGACCACTCAGGTCTTTGGATCCGGACAAAACATTACAGATTATAAAGTACCCTATAAATGTTGTGGATAGATGGATCTCCTAAAGCGTTGGTCTGAGAACATGGGATGAAGGGAGTAGAGTGCTAGGAGGAAAAGATGATGTAAATGGAGCCTTTAAAAAAAATCCTGGAGCATGTAAGCCCTTCCCAACCTGCCCCCAATTTACCTTTCAATGTCTTATTACACAATACTTCTCTTCATGAATTTGAAGCGAAGTAGCCTTTTGTTTTCTATACTTGACAATCCATTTATCATCCTCATATCTTTTATTGGCAATTTCCCATGCTTAAGGTGCCCCTTCTCCTCCAGATTTCCTCCCAGATAGCCGCTTAAATTCTGTAGGAAGCCTGTCCTATTCCTCACTGATTATTAATGCCCTCTCCATAAAATTACCTGAATATATTTTGTATTTCTTACATAAGTACTTGTGGTCTTTCCTAATAGAATATAAGTTCCTAATAAAATAGAATATTCTATTCTGTCCTACTTTCTCCTTACAAAATAGGGCAGGGTCTGTCTTTTTTTTTTTTGGTGTATACTTATAGAGGTGTTAAACACATCCCAAGATAAAGGTATAAATGGGAATTATTTAACAAGATAGCTAAATATAATAATATTTAACAAGATAAATGCAATAAACATTTAACAGGATAAATAAATTCAATATCAAGATAAATAAATGTGATAGGCCATCTATAATGTTAATATGTGGTTTTGAAAGTCGATATGTACCTATGGTGATTCTTCGTTATGGTTTAATAGCCCCCATTCTACTTGAGTTTGATACCACTATTGCAGAACAGCATAAGTGCTTGATAAAATGCGTATTGATTGATTGAAGAATGGCTATCCATTTTCAAACGGACGTAATTTCACATCTGCAAATATGGAAGTTCCATGGTTTGGGATAGCCAAGAAGACAAGCTTACTGCTGATGTGCCTTTCCAAATTAACTAGATTATTGGTTTTATGACGACAGACTTGATCATACTTGAGACTTTTTTCTTTTTCCAAATAATTTATTTTTTGATTTTTTCAATCAACAAGTATTATAATTAGCCTGTCCCTTCAACTGCCTCCCTCTTCCCCAGAAGCAGCAAATTAAAAAAAAAAGTAACATAGAGCTGTATAATTTGACCAGACAGACCCCAACATTAGCTGTGTCCCAAGATGTACGTGTGAATCCTGCATTTTAAGTTTATCACTTCTCTCTGTCAGGAGGTGAATAGCTTCATCTGTCTTCAGTCTTTTGGTCTCATTGTGTTGATCTGAGTTCTATTATCTCTCTATCCGTATCTTGTTTTTCTCTATAATGGTATTGATGTATAAATTATTCTTCTACTTCTGCTTACTCTGCATCAGTTGTTTTTCTAGTTTCCTCTGATACTGTTTATTTCATCATTTCTTATGACACCATAATATTCCATTGCATTCACAGCCCATAAATAGTTTAGTTATTCTTTAATAGGAGGCAGCTAGATGGTGCCATAGTGCATAGAGGGCTGGACCTGGAATCAAGAAAACTCATCTTTCTGAATTCGAATTAGAATCTGACCCCAGATACTTACTAGGTATGTGACCCTGGACAAGTCACTTCACCCTGTTTTAGTCAGTTTTCTCATCTGTCAGACAAGTTAGAGAAGAAAATGGCAAGTCATTTCAGTATCTATGTTAAGAAAATCCCAAATGGGGTCACGGAGAATTGGACATGTGTTGTGTTCTGCTTTCTAGAGCCCCCAAGTTGGGGTGACAAAATGTATCATGCTTTCTAGAGCCCCAGGGTGATGTGTGCTTTCTAGATTCCCCAACTTGGGGTGAGTAAAATACACTATCTTAGTGGAGGAGTAATGAGGCGAGACTCCCGAGGATGGTGGAAATATGGAATCTGTTTATTCCAAATTCTTTCCCCCTTATATACCCTCATACCCTTATATAGCCAAAGCAACACTGTGCATGCACTGAGTATATACTGAGCACATGGGATCATATAAACAACTTGCTATTGTATGTAGTCGGCCACCTGGTATCCCTCTGCTTCAGTCACAGCACGGGTCGTCACAGCCCCCTGACTTCTCAGAAAGTCCGAGAGCCCTTAGGGGAGATGGGGACCCGACCAGACATTGTCAGCAGGTTCCCTTTGGGCTGAAGGGTCTTACCCAGAGTTCCCCACTGACCGTAGACTTCTACAGACATGACTGAAAAATGACTGAACAATAGGTAACTATCCTTCTTTCCCTCAGTTTTCAAATTTTGGTTACTATGAAAAGAGCTGCTCTGAAATTTTTAACCAGTGATAGTTTTCTTTTTAAAAAATCTCTTTAGGGCATAGATGTGATGGTGGGAGAGCTGGATCCATGGATATGTATAGTTTAGTGACTTTTGAGGAATGGTTCTTAATTGCTTTCACAGAATGGCTGGACCAAATCACAGTTCCATCAACTATGCATTAGGGTACCTGTTTTTCCATAGCCTCTCCAATATTTGTCATTTTCCTCTAATGTCATCTTTGCCAGTCTGACAGATATCAGGGGGAACCTTAACATTATTTTAATTTACATTTTTCTGATTATTATTGATTTAGAGTATTTCCCCTCTGTGATTGTTGATAGCTTGGAATTCTTTTTTTGGAAAACTTCCACTTTACATTCTTTAATGAAACTTGAGTCCTTTCAAGAATGGTAGAACTTGTCAGAACTTCTGCTTCATTCGTCTGGCTTTCAAGAGCCTGGATTTAGGTTGTTATACAGGTTATGTTATAATAACAATATAATATTCATATATTGATAACTATTGAAATAGAATTGGTTTCCTTTAAAATCTCAATGTTTTATTCATCTAAAATATTCTTCTGAGAAGTGTTTCATAGATATTCCAGAATCTACCATTTTTCCTCCTGTTCTCCTTCCAGTGGGGCCATAATAAGGCAAATGGGACCTGTATTTGGCACCTGAAAGACTCCTCAAACGTAGCTGGGTCATGATCTGCACTACTGGAGGATGGATCCTAAAGCAATGAGGTTGCAGATCTATTTGTACACATGATAGACCAAGAATTCGGAACTTATTCTATGTTCTTGATTCTTAAGCAGTAATCTAGTGACTTAATTCAAATATGGAGACTGAATTCAAGAAGATATTCAAGGTCACACAGGAAGTGTCAAGTCTTCTGACTCCAGAAATGATATTCTTTCTTTAAGAAAGATTTGAGTTCAAATCCTACCCCTGATTTGCTGACCTTGGATGCCTTTTCTGGTTCTGCCCCTTTGCCACCCTTTTCCCTTTTTCAGTTACTAGAATCCTCGCTTCCAAACTACAATATATTTAACTAATTTTTATGTATTTTTATTTATTCACTTTAAATTATCATATATATTATATATATGTGTGTATGTGTGTGTGTGTGTGTGTATATATATATATATATATATATATATATATGTGTGTGTGTGTGTACTTCTTATCTCATCCATTAGAATGCAAGCTCCTTGAAGACAGGAACTATTTTTGCATTTTTTGGTATCTCCAGAACCTTGTGCAATGCTGGGTATATAGTAGGCACTTAATACTTGTTGAATTGATTGATTGCTAGAGATTACCTCTTTTCGTGGTATGAAATGTTTTCCTGTAAACATTTTCCTTTCAATCCTGAGAAAATCAGTAGAGGCAAGTCTCTCTCCAGTCAAAATCTTTCCTTTATGTGTAAAATTCTCAGCCTTGATTCAGAGTACAATAAATATTTCCCAGTATGGCAGCAGGAATAAGGAACAATGGCGAGTAATAAATGGGTGATTTATACCTTGTAAGACCATGGGGGATCATGAAGACTTCTGTGGAGACGAAAATAATCCAGATTCAGGACATTAAAGGTAAAGGCCCTCAAACAGGAGAAGAGAGATACAGGCTCACGAATGCCACAAATGGTGTGACCTTTTGGAAAAATAAAAGTTCTGATCCCTAAAGGGAGATGCTGGTGTTGTTGCAGAAGGAAGAGAATCTTGTGCATATGGATGGAACATATTCTTTCTCAGAAAATCAGTAGAAAATGTTTAACTTGTTATTCTGTCCCCATTTGCATAAGAAATAGTCGCGTGCTACAAACAAAAGGCAAGCAGTGAGAAAACTCATTGTAACAGAAAGGGATGAGTTTTCATTTCATTATGTGCCATATAAATAATTCAAGCGAATAAATAAATACAAATTTGCTCCAAGTGGGGAAAGGATAAATTATGGTTTCTCGACTTTTAATGGCACATGCCGGGACGATGGAATTATTAGATGGTGTATGGGTATGTGAGTGAATGTGTGTGTGTGCACGTGAGAGAGTATGTGTGTATATCTGTGAGTGTGTGGGTTTATGTGCGTGTGTGAGTGGGTATCTATGGATGCATGTGTGCATGTGTAAGTTTGTGTGTGTCTGTGAGTGTATGTGTGATTATATGAATCTATGTATGTGTGTGTGTGAGTGTGTATGTTCTTAGTGTGAGAATGTGTGTGTGAGTGTATGTGTCTGTGAGTGTGTGTGAATGTGTGTCTGAGTGAGTGAGTGAATATAAGTGTGCAAAATGTGTGTGTATGTGGGCGTGTGTGGGTGAATGGGCCCAATCTTGCTATGTATTTGTTCCTTCTGATACAATCCAGTCCTTTACATTTCCAAATGTTTCATTAGACAAAGACTAAATCTGGCTCTCATCACCTGACCTTTGAGTGTTTTTCTGAATAACACGATCCCCGTTTTACGTAAGATGCTACAGATTGGCTTTTTCCCAGTCTCATTATCCCAGACTTGGGAGTCTCCTCCAGCCTTCACAACACCGATAGGGCTGGAACCATTTTAGATGATTGCGTTAGTTCTATGCTGGACAAATTAAAGGCTCAGCTGGGATGGGGAAGACACAGGAAATCCATTCATTGATTCACTTAATGCTAAATGAGCATCAGGGTGAAGTGGAAAGAGTCTTGGATTTGGAGCCAGAGGACTAGGTTTTTGAATCTAGTCTGTAACATTTATGAGTTAGGTAAGTCATTTAGACTTCCTGGGCCATGATTGTCCTTATATACAAAATGAATAAGTTCACTTAGGTGGCCATTAATGTTCTTTCTGATTCTAAAATCATGATCCTTACACACAGGGTCCTCAAACTACAGCCCGCGGACCAGATGCGGCAGCTGAGCACGTTTATCCCCCTCCCCCAGGGCTATGAAGTTTCTTTATTTAAAGGCCCACAAAACAAAGTTTTTGTTTTTACTCTAGTCCGGCCCTCCAACAGTCTGAGGGACAGGGAACTGGCCCCCTATTTTAAAAGTTTGAGAACCCCTGCATACAACCACCAGCAACTGGCAGTGCACTGGGTCTGGAGTCAGGAACCCTGTGTTCAGATTCAGCCTCTGACACTAGCTATGTCATTTGACATCTGCCTCAGTTTCCTCAATTGTGAAATGGGGATAATAACAGTACTTACCCCACAGGGATTGTTGTAATGATTGACCTAGATAATATTTATGAAGCATTTAGCACAATGCCTGGCACAAAATATTAGCTGTAATTGTTATTAGTAGTAATAATTATTATGATTATTATTTTGTTGTTGAGTTGTTTCAGTCTTGTTTAGGTCTTCAGGAGCCAATTTGAAGTTTTCTTCGTAAAGATATTGGCGTGGTGTGCCATTTCCTTCTCATTTGACAGATGAGGAAACTGAGGCAAGCAGGGTGAAATGACTTGCCTAGGATCACACAGCTAAGAAGTGCCTGAGATTAGCTATAAATTCATATCTTTCTGATTCTAGACCCAGCACTTTGTCCACTGAGCCCGCCTAGCTGCCCATGTTTGTTATTACCAATAATTCTTATTATTATTCATAATAATAGTTAACATTTGTTAGCATTGTGATTTGCTTTTTATATATATGTATGTATCTATATACATACACATACAAACATACATATATATATATATTTATATATATGTAAAATCTCATTTAATCTGTATGGTCTGATATATGTACATTGATGGATGAGGTTTTCTGTAGAATGTTTTAAATATAATGTCTGCCAATGCAAGTTTTTTTTCCCATCATTGTATATTAAGCCATTTGACTACTATTTACCTCATTTTCCTCAGCTACAAAATAGGAATAATAATAGCACATATCTTTAGAATTGTTGTGATGTTCAAATAAAATAATAGCCGTGAAGTACTTATTCTGCCTAGTACATAATGAGCACTATATTAATGTTATTATTATTATTTTGCATTATGTATAGCATTATATATTGTTATTCTTGAAGAGCAATGGACCTCACAGGCCATCTCTTTTGACCTCATTTTAGGAATAATAAAACTGAAACCCAGAGAGATTAAATTTGATGTCTTCGGTCGTCTTCCGATATGAAAGATGAACAACTTATCAGTGGTTACACAGGAAGTATTTGGACCCATTTGCTCGAGTCTAACATAGTCTTTATTTAACCTTGGGCCTCTCTGAGGAAAACCAGACAGACCTCCATGACTGACGTCTTGGGTGGCCTCCAAGCTCTGGTCTTATATCTCTGCCTGTGGTTTAATTTCCTTTGCATAGTTAGTAACATGGATTTGCATGTGTCGTGCATCCATCTATATTGTGATGCGGAGTAAAAATGAGTGATTCGCCCTCTGCTAATGTTTTCATTTCCTGATTTTGTTTCCTTCATTTCTCTCCACTTTAATCTCCTTCTCATTGGTTCATCTGACTTCAGGATAGTAAATAATCCTTGGTGTGGAATGCAAACACCCAGAAACCTCACGGGACCGACATCTCCGCCTTCTGTACGCTGTAGGGAGGCTGAAATGAGTCACAGTAAGCAAACTGAACAGCCAGGTCGGAGAAGGGCCTGACTTCCCTCCAGGCAAGAATTGGTTAAAGGAAATGGGATACTTAGCCATAAAACAAGAAGACTGGGGGAGAAGCTGGGACCTGTCACCAATGCCCAGGACTGTCCGATCTGACGCAGAAGGAGGAGAAATATCTGGAAGCTGTGAGGAGAGAAATGCGGGGGAAATATTCTGATTAGGGGAGTTTTCTGAAAGAAGAAGGGATTGCCTTGGCAAGCGGTGGTAGAGGTACCACTGCAGCCTCCTCGGGGGCCTTCAAGTAGGGAGCAGAGCGCCATTTGTTAGGGTTGCCAGGAAAGAAATTCATTTACAGGTATGGGTTGGACTGGATGGCCCAAGGGCCTCATCCATCCTGCTGCCTGTTTTATACTTGAGTGGAGAATGGTTTTTATATGTTTAAATACAATAAGACTTTGTTTAAAATGGAAAAAAGAAATATTGTCAGTTCATAGGCCATACAAAATCCTGTGAGCCGGACGTTCTTTGCTGAGCTCTGGATAAGGTGAGATCCCTTCTCGGGTGAAAAGTCTGTGAAACTGATGATTCAGATTTTACATAAAAAGCCGCTCTCCCAATCACTTACTATGATCAGTTCCATACAGGCTTCCATTTTTACATCTGGATTACTAGACTATAATGATTGTGGCTCTGAGATATAGAGGAGCCTTCAGAATCCTCTAAGAAGACTCCAATTACATTTAGTGGATTTTTCATGGTTAGCTCATTTTGTTATATTATTATTCTTTTAAAAGGGGACATCTGTGCATGTATGGTGGATGATATCCCATTAACTATATTCTACAGAAGCAACATTGATGTAAGGGGTTAATGGACTGCAGAAGACGCCTAATGCATGGGCATAATAGACCCACTTTTTTACATAAGTATTCACCTTGAGGATTATTCCCTTTCTCAATGAGAACATGCTCTGATAGAGAAGAGACAAGTGGCTATCCAGGTTGGGAGGAAGAAAGGAGGAAAGAAAAGAAGAAAGGGGGAGGGAAAGAAGGAAGGAAGGAAAAGAGAAAAGAAGGAAAGGAGGGAAGAAGGAAAGAGGGAAAGAGGGAGGGAGGGAAGAAGGAAGAAAAAGAGGGAAGGAAGGAAGAAAGGAAGGAAAGAAGAAAAGAAGGTAGAAAAGAAGAAAAGAAGGAAGGAGGGAGGGAAGAAGAAAAGAAGGAAAAAAGAGAAGAAAAGAAGGAAGGTAAGAAGGAGGAAGGAGGGAGAGAGGTTGGGAGGAAGGAAGGAAGGAAGAGATGGTAGGGGAAAAGGAAGGAAGGAAAGAAGAAAGGAGGAAGGAAGGAAAGAAGAAGAAAGGAAGGATGAAAGGAAGGAAAGAAGAAACAAGCATTTATTAAGCACCTCTTATGTGCCAGGAGAACTTTAGAAGTATTATCTGATTTAATCCTAATAGCAGTGCTGTGAGGTAGGTACTAGTCAGCTCCGCATTTTACAGTTGAGGAAACTGAGTCAGAGGCTGTGATGTGCTCAGGATCCCACAGTTATTTAGCATCTGAAGTGGCATTTCAACTCTCCTTTATTCTCCTGCCCCCGGGCTCAGTGCTCTCTCCGCTGTCACCATTCCATGCCATCTCTCCCATCTGAGTGACCACAGCTGTTTGCCTTTGATGTGTCTCTGCATTTCCTTTCTTCCAGCTGGATTATTTGACCACTGACCCACCATAGGAGGTTTGGAACCCCAGCCCGGGGCCCACTGAAGTAATGGACAAGCATGTTTTGAGAGTTAACTCTACTGTGCCCCATAGTATATGGGGGAGGATTCTGCTCTCCCCTAACTCTGGGCTCTGATTTCCCTGTTTCAGGCCTCGCTGCGATCAGTGTTGGTGAGGGTAAGGCCTGAGGTGCCTGAGCTGACATTAGGGCAGGAGACTCCATGTAGCGCCCGTGCCGAGGGGTGGGCAGGGACCGGTTGCTTTCTGAGATCTGTTCCAGCATGGGAACGCTCTGTGCTCCTTCTGAGGAAGCCAGCTTCCCACCGCAACCGAGAGGCTGCTTCTCACTGAGACTTGTGCCCTTGGTGGGGCTGGGGCTGGGGTGACTCTGTGCATCGGATTGCAGACTCAGGAGCCGAAATGCAATACTTGTTATAAATAGTGCCGTGTGCCAGGAACTTCCAGAGATGCTACCTGGGTGAGAGGGGGAGGAGGAGCTCTGGGAGAGGCCAGGAACAGACCCTGATTTCAGGCTGTGAGTCTCTGCTTATGGTGCAGCTTCTTTTTTAAAAAAAATTTAAATTTTAAAAATTATTTATTAATTTTTATTAAAGCTTTTTAAACATGGTAGAAATATGTTAAATCCAATATATGCATGCATATTTATACAGTTATCATGCCACACAAAAAAATCAAACCAGTAAAAAAGGAGAAGCAAAATAAAATGCAAGCAAGCAACAACAGAGAGACTGAGAATGCTATGTTTTTTTTTTTTTTTTAAATTTTTTATTTAATAATTACATTATATTGACACTCGTTTCTATTCCGATTTTTTTCCCCCTCCCTCCCTCCACCCCCTCCCCTAGATGGCAAGCAGTCCTTTATATGTTGGATATGTTGCAGTATATCCTAGATACAATAGATGTTTGCAGAACCGAACAGTTCTCTTGTTGCGTAGGGAGAATTGGATTCAGAAGGTATAAATAGTCCGGGAAGAAAAACAAAAATGCAGATAGTTTACATTCGTTTCCCAGTGTTCTTTCTTTGGGTGTAGCTGCTTTTGTCCGTCATTTATCAATTGAAACTCAGGTCTCTTTGTCAAAGAAATCCACTTCCATCAAAATATGTCCTCATACAATATCGTTGTCGAAGTGTATAATGATCTCCTGGTTCTGCTCATTTCACTTAGCATCAGTTCATGTAAGTCTCGCCAGTCCTCTCTGTATTCATCCTGCTGGTCATTTCTTACAGAACAATAATATTCCATAACATTCATATACCACAATTTACCCAGCCATTCTCCAATTGATGGGCATCCATTCATTTTCCAGTTTCTAGCCACTACAAACAGGGCTGCTACAAACATTTTGGCACATACAGGTCCCTTTCCCTTCTTTAGTATTTCTTTGGGATATAAGCCCAATAGAAACACTGCTGGATCAAAGGGTATGCACAATTTGATAATTTTTTGGGCATAATTCCAGATTGCTCTCCAGAATGGTTGGATTCGTTCACAACTCCACCAACAATGCATTAGTGTCCCAGTTTTCCCGCATCCCCTCCAACATTCATCATTATTTTTTCCTGTCATCTTAGCCAATCTGACAGGTGTGTAGTGGTATCTCAGAGTTGTCTTAATTTGCATTTCTCTGATCAATAATGATTTGGAACACTCTTTCATATGAGTGGTAATAGTTTCAATCTCATCCTCTGAAAATTGTCTGTTCATATCCTTTGACCATTTGTCAATTGGAGAATGGCTTGATTTCTTATAAATTTGAGTCAGTTCTCTATATATTTTGGAAATGAGGCCTTTATCAGAACCTTTAACTGTGAAAATGTTTTCCCAGTTTGTTGCTTCCCTTCTAATCTTGTTTGCATTAGTTTTATTTGTACAAAAGCTTTTTAATTTGATGTAATCGAAATTTTCTATTCTGTGATCAGTAATGGACTCTAGTTCATCTTTGGTCACAAATTTCTTTCTCCTCCACAAGTCTGAGAGATAAACTATTCTATGTTCCTCTAATTTATTTATAGTCTCGTTCTTTATGCCTAGGTCATAGACCCATTTTGATCTTATCTTGGTATATGGTGTTAAGTGTGGGTCCATGCCTAATTTCTGCCATACTAATTTCCAATTATCCCAGCAGTTTTTATCAAATAATGAATTCTTTTCCCAGAAGTTAGGGGCTTTGGGTTTGTCAAACACTAGATTGCTATAATTGACTATTCTGTCTTGTGAGCCTAGCCTTTTCCACTGATCCACTAATCTATTTCTTAGCCAATACCAAATGGTTTTGGTGACTGCTGCTTTATAATATAATTTTAGATCAGGTACAGCTAGGCCACCTTCATTTGATTTTTTTTTCATTAATTCCCTTGAGATTCTCGACTTTTTATTGTTCCATATGAATTTTGTTGTTATTTTTTCTAGATCGATAAAATATTTTCTTGGAAGTCTGATTGGTATAGCACTAAATAAATAGATTAGTTTAGGGAGTATTGTCATCTTTATTATGTTCGCTCGGCCGATCCAAGAGCACTTAATATTTTTCCAATTATTTAAGTCTGACTTTATTTGTGTGGAGACTTTTTTATAATTTTGCTCATATAATTCCTGACTTTCCTTTGGTAGATAGATTCCCAAATATTTTATGGTATCAACAGTTATTCTGAATGGAATTTCTCTTTGTATCTCTTGCTGTTGGGTTTTGTTGGTGATGTATAAAAATGCTGAGGATTTATGGGGATTTATTTTGTAGCCAGCTACTTTGCTAAAATTATGAATTATTTCCAATAGCTTTTTGGTAGAATCTCTGGGGTTCTCTAGGTATACCATCATATCATTTGCAAAGAGTGATAGTTTGGTTTCCTCATTGCCTACTCTAATTCCTTTTATATCTTTCTCGACTCTTATTGCCGAGGCTAGTGTTTCTAATACGATATTAAATAATAATGGTGATAGTGGGCAACCTTGCTTCACTCCAGATCTTACTGGGAAAGGTTCCAGTTTTTCCCCATTGCATATGATGCTTACTGATGGTTTTAAATATATGCTCCTGACTATTTTAAGGAAAAGTCCATTTATTCCTATGCTCTCAAGTGTTTTTATTAGGAATGGATGTTGGATTTTATCAAATGCTTTTTCTGCATCTATTGAGATGATCATGTGGTTTTTGTTTGTTTGGTTATTGATATAGTCAATTATGCTAATAGTTTTCCTAATATTGAACCAGCCCTGCATTCCTGGTATAAATCCTACTTGGTCATAGTGTATTATCCTGGTGACAATTTTCTGTAATCTTTTTGCTAATATTTTATTTAAGATTTTAGCATCAATATTCATTAGGGAGATTGGTCTATAATTTTCTTTCTCTGTTTTCAGCCTACCTGGTTTAGGTATCAGTACCATATCTGTGTCATAAAAGGAGTTTGGTAGGACTCCTTCAATCCCTATTTTTTCAAATAGTTTATATAACATTGGAGTTAATTGTTCTTTAAATGTTTGGTAGAATTCACATGTAAATCCATCTGGTCCTGGGGATTTTTTCTTAGGGAGTTGATTGATAGTTTGTTCTATTTCTTTTTCTGAGATGGGACTGTTTAGGATATTTACTTCTTCCTCTGTTAGTTTGGGCAAGCTGTATTTTTGGAGGTATTTTTCTATTTCATTTAAGTTGTCGAATTTATTGGCATAAAGTTGGGCAAAGTAACTCCTAATTATTGCTCTAATTTCCTCTTCGTTAGTGGTGAGTTCTCCCTTTTCATTTTAAGACTAACAATTTGATTTTCCTCTTTCCTTTTTTTAATCAGATTTACTAAGGGTTTGTCTATTTTGTTGGTTTTTTCATAGAACCAACTCTTAGTTTTATTAATCAATTCAATAGTTTTTTTACTTTCAATTTTATTGATCTCACCTTTTACTTTTAGAATTTCAAGTTTAGTGTTTGACTGGGGGTTTTTAATTTGTTCCTTTTCTAGCATTTTTAATTGCAAACCCAATTCATTGACCTTCTCTTTCTCTATTTTATACAAATAGGCCTCTAGAGATATGAAATTTCCCCTTATTACTGCTTTGGCTGCATCCCATACATTTTGGTATGATGTCTCATTATTATCGTTTTCTTGGGTGAAGTTATTAATTATGTCTATGATTTGCTGTTTCACCCAATCATTCTTTAGTATGAGATTATTTAGTTTCCAATTATTTTTTGGTCTAATTCCCCCTGCTTTTTTGTTGAATGTAATTTTCATTGCATCGTGGTCTGAAAAGGATGCATTTACTATTTCTGCCTTACTACATTTGAGTTTGAGGTTTTTATGTCCTAATATATGGTCAATTTTTGTATAGGTTCCATGAACTGCTGAAAAGAAAGTGTATTCCTTTCTGTCTCCATTACATTTTCTCCAGAGATCTATCATATCTAACTTTTCTAGTATTCTATTTACCTCTTTGACTTCTTTCTTATTTATTTTATGGTTTGATTTATCTAATTCTGAGAGTGCAAGGTTAAGATCTCCCACTATTATAGTTTTACTGTCTATTTCTTCTTGCAGCTCTCTTAGTTTCTCTTTTAAGAATTTAGATGCTACCCCACTTGGTGCATATATGTTTAATATAGATAGTGCTTCATTATCCATGCTACCCTTTAGCAAGATATAGTGTCCTTCCTTATCTCTTTTAATTAGGTCAATTTTTGCTTTAGCTTGATCTGAGATCAGGATGGCTACCCCTGCTTTTTTGACTTCACCTGAAGCATAGTAGATTTTGCTCCAACCTTTTACCTTTAACCTGCATGTATCTCCCCGCTTCAGGTGTGTTTCCTGTAAACAACATATTGTAGGATTCTGGCTTTTAATCCATTCTGCTAACCGCTTCCTCTTTATGGGGGAGTTTACCCCATTCACGTTTATGGTTAGAATGACCAATTCTGTATTACTTGCCATCTTGTTAACCCCGGTTTATGCTTTCCTCCCTTCTTTCCCCTTTCCCCCCTTCCAAGTATTAAGCTTGTGAGCCCCCCTTGCTTCTCACAGCCCTCCCTTTTTAGTGTCCCTCCCCCCGCCTTAGAGTTCCTCCCCCTATCTTACCCCTTTCCCTCCCAGTTCCCGTATTCCCTTCCGCTTAGCTTATTCCTTCCCTTTCCACTTTTCCCTTCTCACTTTTCAATGAGATGGGAGAAGTTTCACCATAGATTGAATATGTCTTAAGATTTTTCACTTAAAGCCAATTCTGAAGGCAGTAAGATACCCACTATATTCATCCCCCTCCATTCTTTCTCTCAGATATAATAGGTTTCCTATGCCTCTTCATGAGATGTACTACCCCCACTTTACCCTTTTTCTGGTACAATGTCCTTTCCACATCAATTTCTAGAACAAGGTATACATGTATTCTTTATACATCTATATAGTCAAAATATAGTTCCCAAGATTAATCTTTACCTTTTTAGATTTCTCTTGAGTTCTATATTTGTAGATCAAACTTTTTGTTAAGTTCTGGTTTTTTCATCAGAAATAGATGAAATTCGCTTACTTCGTTGAATGTCCATCTTCTTCCCTGGAAAAAGATGCTCATTCTCGCTGGGTAAGTTATTTTTGGTTGCATACCAAGTTCCTTAGCCTTTCGGAATATCATATTCCAGGCCCTTCGATCTTTTAATGTGGATGCTGCCAGATCCTGGGTGATCCTTATTGTGGCTCCTTGATACTTGAATTGGGTTTTTCTAGCCGCTTGCAATATTTTTTCTTTCATCTGAGGGTTCTGGCATTTGGCCACTATATTCCTTGGTGTTTTGATTTTAGGATCCCTTTCAGTGGGTGATCGATGAATCCTTTCAATGTTTATTTTTTCCTCTGTTCCTATGACTTCTGGGCAGTTCTCTTTGATAATTTCCTGGAAGACAGTGTCCAGGCTCTTTTTTTCATCATGTTTTTCTGGGAGTCCAATGATTCTCAGATTGTCTCTCCTGGATCTGTTTTCCAGGTCTGTTGTCTTCCCCAGAAGGTATTTCACATTTTTCTCCATTGTTTGATTTTTTTGGATTTGCTTGACTGATTCTTCTTGTCTCCTCGAGTCATTCAATTCCACTTGTTCAATTCTGATTTTCAGTGAAGTATTCTCTTCACTCACTTTTTTAAAATCTTTCTCTAATTGTCCATTGAGTTCTTTTGTTCTGTGGAATTTTTTTCCATTTCGCCAATTTTGTTTTTTAGAGAGCTGTTTTCTGTTTCCAGTTCACTAATCCTATTTTTCAAGGATTTTACTTCTTTATCCACTCTCTCTTTAACTTTCTCCAGGCTCTTTTGCCAAGCCTCCCTCTCCTTTTCCCAAGCCTCACTCTGCTTTCCCCATTTTTCTTCTAGCTCCCTTGTGAGAGCCTTTTTAATCACTTCTATGAGGTTCATCTGTGCTGAGGAACAGACGATCTCCTCCTTTGGGGATTCACCTGGGGACTGTCTGTTTTTAGTCTCCTCAGGATTTAGAGTCTGCTCTCTATCTGTGTAGAAGCTGTCAAGGGTTAAAGTCCTCTTCAGCTTCTTGCTCATTCTGTCTATTAATCAGAGACAAACTACCAAAGAAAAACAGAAAAAACTGGAGTCTTTCTTTGGGTGGGGGCTGGGTGTGTTATCGAGCTTCCTCTACAGACTGCAGGGGGCAGCAGTGAGGCACTAGCAGGACTGTGCTGCGCCTGCGCTCTGAGATCCCAGAGCGTGCTGAGTCACTGAGGGGAGGGGGGTAAGGGGGGGGCGGCCAGGTCCCGAGAGACTCCAGCTGTTTGGGGTTGTATTCTTCACCCCCGGTGTTTTTAGCTTCTCTGCTGGGCTGTTGACTTGCTGCCGGAGGAAAGTATCCAAACCTGTAGCGAAGCTCTCCCCGCAGAAACGGCTACGATCACTCTCCACCCCCTCTCCAGTCTGCTCCTGTGCCCTCACTGCCGCTGCCCGCCGCCTGCGCCCGATCTAAAACCGCCCCAGCCCTCCAGTAAAGACAGACCTTTCTTGGCGGATCTCAAGGATGGCTTCTCTTGGTAACTATTTGTGGGTTTTTTTCAGTCAAGCATTGATTCAGAGGCTTGTAATGAAGTGGATAGTGAGAGAAAGCGCGGAGCTTATGCAACTGTGAGCCTCCTCTCCGCCATCTTAACCGGAAGTCCAGAATGCTATGTTATGATAGCATAACACTCAGTTCCCACAGTTCTCTTTCTGGGTGTAGATGGTTCTCTTCATCACTGAACAAGGAAGGAAGAGAAGGTAGGGGAGAAGGAAGGAAGGAAAGAAGAAGAAAGGAAGGAGGAAAGGAAGGAAAGAAGAAACAAGCATTTATTAAGCACCTCTTATGTGCCAGGAGAACTTTAGAAGTATTATCTGATTTAATCCTAATAGCAGTGCTGTGAGGTAGGTACTAGTCAGCTCCACATTTTACAGTTGAGGAAACTGAGTCAGAGGCTGTGATGTGCTCAGGATCCCACAGTTATTTAGCATCTGAAGTGGCATTTCAACTCGCCTTTATTCTCCTGCCCCCGGGCTCAGTGCTCTCTCCGCTGTCACCATTCCATGCCATCTCTCCCATCTGAGTGACCACAGTTGTTTGCCTTTTATATGTCTCTGCATTTCCTTTCTTCCTGCCGGATTATTTGACCACTGACCCACCGTAGGAGGTTTGGAACCCCAGCCCGGGGCCCACTGAAGTAATGGACAAGCATGTTTTGAGAGTTAACTCTACTGTGCCCCATAGTAGATGGGGGAGGATTCTGCTCTCCCCTAACTCTGGGCTCTGATTTCCCTGTTTCAGGCCTCGCTGCGATCAGTGTTGGTGGGGGTAAGGCCTGAGGTGCCTGAGCTGACATTAGGGCAGGAGACTCCGTGTAGCGCCCGTGCCGAGGGGTGGGCAGGGACCGGTTGCTTTCTGAGATCTGTTCCAGCATGGGAACGCTCTGTGCTCCTTCTGAGGAAGCCAGCTTCCCACCGCAACCGAGAGGCTGATTCTCATTGAGACTTGTGGTGGGGCTGGGGCTGGGGTGACTCTGTGCATCGGATTGCAGACTCAGGAGCCGAAATGCAATACTTGTTATAAATAGTGCCGTGTGCCAGGAACTTCCAGAGATGGTACCTGGGTGAGGGGGGGAGGAGGAGCCAGGAGCAGACACTGATTTCAGGCTGTGAGTCTCTGCTTATGGTGCAGCTTCTTTTTAAAAAAAATTTTAAAAAATCATTTATTAATTTTTTATTTATTAATTTTTTTACTAAAGCTTTTTATTTTTTTCAAAACCTATGTGTGGACAGTTCTTCAACATTAGCCCTCGCAAAACCTTGTGTTCCAATTTCCCCTTCTTCCCCCATGCCCTCGCTTAGCTGGCAAGTAGTCTATTACATGTTAAACATGGTAGAAATATGTTAAATCCAATATATGCGTACATATTTATATGATTATCGTGCCACACAAAAAAATCAAACCAGTAAAAAAGGAGAAGCAAAATAAAATGCAAGCAAGCAACAACAGAGATGTTATGATCTACACTCAGTTCCCACAGTTCTCTTTCTGGGTGTAGATGGTTCTCTTCATCACTGAACAATTGGAATTGGTTTGAATCATCTCATTTTTCCCCCCTGAGGCAATTGGGGTTAAGGGACTTGCCTGGGGTCCCACAGCCAGGAAGTGTTAAATGTCTGAGGCCAGATTTGAACCCAGGTCTCCTGACTTCAGGGCTGGGGCTCTACCCACTGCACCACCCAGCCGCCCCAAATCATCTCATTGTTGAAGAGAGCCACGTTATGGTGCATCTTCTGGCTGAGGGAGAGGCAGGATGACCACGGCTTCTCCGAGACTCTCAGCCCAGTCCAAGCTCTGGGTGGTCTCACTAAGCTGGAGGGGATTCAAGTCCAGATCGAGGGAAGGACGTGTGTTTGTGCCATCCGGAGACAGACGGCAAAGGGAGCACAGGAGGGGGAAAGATCGTGAGCTCTGGAGTAAGAAGACGTGGGCTAAAATCTCTCCTCATTCCATTTGTGACTTGCCAACTGTCCGGAGAGGAGCTTGGACTAGTCGGTCTCTGAGATCCCTTCCCTTCTGAAAATGTGACCCCACAAGAACGTAACCTCCTTAAACGAGGGACTGCTCCGAGTCTCGCTCCCTTGATCAGCGCCCATTCATTCATTCATTCTCTGCCCGCTTCCTTGCCCCTAGTGGGCAGTTTCTTTCACCCCGGGGTGTGTCTGTCACAGGCTGGCCCAATGGCTGCTCCAGATTTTGTGGGTGACTTGCTGCTCGGCGGGCCTGGGTACACGCCCGGACACGTGTGTGCCTTTGGGCTGCATTTCCCGCCACGCAGCAAGTCCTTACTGGCCATTAGGAGACCGGCTCCCGCTGGGCAGGCGCCCCGTGGAAAACAAACTCTCCTACCTGGCGACATAAGCAACTCCAAAGGTGGAAGGCGGCGACTGCAGAACGTCGCTCCGTGCTGGGGCAAGATTAACAGACTCACCCGGTTTGCTTCTGTTCAGACCAACCCCCAGGAGGGAAAGAAACCTGCCTTCATCATGCGCTATCCCGAGGTCCGCCGGCCGGCCGATGGAGCTTTCTCCTGCGCCCAAGGCTGCTGACTCGGCTGCCTTTCTATGACCAGACGTCCTTACAAGAGCACAAGCCGGCCTCCCTCTGCAGTAACCTCTCAGTGGGAGACAGGCGTACAGTGGACAGAACACTGCACTTGCTCGGGAGAGACTCTGAATAATGCCGTTTGGCTTCAGCAAGTGATCAGCACTTATTAAGCACCCACTGTGTGCTCAACTAATGTCAAATAACGGATTTCAGATTCTATCAAGGGGGATGATACTTAGCCAAATAAACATATACAAAGTTAAGGAGACACTTTCGTTGAGGAAGGTACTGGCACCTGGGAAGGGGGATTGGGAACGCCTTGTGGGGAGAGGAGTTGGAGCAGGGCTCAGTAAAGAAAGAAGACATTCTAAGAAGTGGAGGGGAGGAAGGAGGTCGTGAGAGATGTCCAAAACAAAGGGAAGGTCGTGGTGAATAGTGTTGTATATAAAGAAGGACAAGAAAGCCGGTATAGCGAGACCCTATAGTGTGAAAAGGGGAGGAATTGATGTCAAAGTAGCTTGGGGTTAGTTTGTGAAGGGATTTAAAACCCAACAGAAAACCTTGGCCAAAAAATAATAATATTTATTATAATATTTTACATATTGACATATATGATATATATGATAAAGGGGAGTAACTGACACAAGAGCTGGAAAGGTAGATTGGGGACAGTTTGTGAAGGGATTTAAAACTAAACAGAAGACCTTGGCCAAATAATGCTTATTATAAGTATTATTATAAGTAATAACACTTATTATTTTAAGTATAATTATATATATAATTATTATACATTATATTATATATATAATTATTATAAGATATAATATTTTGCATATTCACATATATATTTCATGTATATGCATATATCACATATATCTCAAAGACGTGTGTGATAACAACAACAATAATAATAGCTGACATTTATATAATGCTTACTTTGTATAAGGCCTTATGCTAAGTGCTTTGTGATTATTGCCTCAATTAATTCTCATGTCACTCTGTGAATTAGCTGCTATATTATTCCCATTTTACAGATGAGGAAATTGAGGCATATAGCCGTTAAATGACGAGCAAGGGTCACATAGTTAGAAAAGTATCTCGGTCTGATTTTGAATTCAGGTCTTCCCGACTTCAAGCCAAGGACTCTACTTTTTGTTCCACTTACCTGCCAATAAGGTCACTGGAGTTTATTGAACAGGCTATATTGATGTGGTTTGGTAGTTTTGTGTCGGATGAATTTGAGATGAGAGTTAAGGAGGCTTAATAGGAGGCTATTTTGATAGTTGAGAGATAATGAGGGACTGGACTGAGGAGAGCAGTTTTCAACCTTTTTTTTAGATCCCTTTATACTTTTAGAGATTATTGCAGACCCCCCCTCCCCCATCTTGCCGCAAGTGTTTCCTTCTCTATTTCATGTTTTATATTCACTGTATTATGAATTCAAACATCTTAGTGTTGTTATGATAATAATTTTGGCCTTGTAGGACCCCCTCCACCTGCCTAGGAGGGTCTAGACCTCACTTTGACCACTGTTGAACCAAGGGAGTGACCGTGTAAAAGAGGAGGGTTTGGGTGGGAGAGGGATAGTGTGGCTGTAGCTGTTGTAGACAAAACACCTTTCAGAGCTTTGTTTTCTCATTTGAAAATTGGGAGTGGAAATATTTCCAGTATTGGGGGGGTATCTCAGCTTGGGGTCCGTGAACTTAGACAAATAAAAGAAAATCAAAACCTGTCTTTCAATAAATTGGTTTTAATTATCATCTTATACATTTTATTTTATTTAAAAGATAATTCTGAGAAGGGAGAATCCACTGACTTCCCTAGACTGCCCAGGGGCTCCATGACACAAAGCATCCTTGCTTTGGTATTAACCTCCCAGGTGCATTGTGAGGATCAATTAATATAACATGGAGAAGTGCAGCTAGAGAGTATCATAGGGCACAGAGTTCAGATCTAGCCTCAGGCTTGTGTGACCCTGAGCCAGTCCCTTCACTCTATTTGCTTCAGTTACTCATCTGTAAAATGAAGATAAAAATGGCAAACTGCTCCAGTATCCCTGCCAAGAAAACCCCAAAGAGTCACCGAAAACAACTGAACAATAACAACGACATGCAAAGTGCTGTCAACAAGTCGGAATTTATTTTTTTCTATGAATTTTTAATTCAATAAATTTCAAAATAAATGTCATCAACTTCAGGCCTGAAAATTAATTGAGTTATTAACTTGAAAGCTTCCTATGTATGACCTTGGCCAAGTCCACTCTTTCCCTGGGACCCGGCTGCATCTCCATTAAGGAAATGAGTAAGTTGGAGGAGAGGCTTCCTTGGCTCTCTGCCAGCTCTACCATCCTGTGATTCTGCTCCCTGGCATCGGAAGGTAGTTGATTTCCTGGGAAGAGACAATGCACCACCTGCATTTGGGGTGACATTTTACTTCTTCCATGGTATATTTTGTGGAGTTTTCTGCTTAGTCAGTAAAAGCCTCTTATTATTTCTAGAATTCAGCTTGAGCCCATTTTGAAATAAAGAAATTGAGGTTCATCCTAGAATTCATAGATTTAGTTGAATACCATCCTAGTAAATTGAGTCATAACTAGGGTAGGGCAATCAGAGCTTCAGCCTGGGGTGCTGAAATGTACATGGGGTGCTGATAGAGCTTAAATCTCGTAAGCAACACAGAAGCAATTAAGTTCAGTATCTAGTTTGCAAGAATTTTGAATTAAAAGAGGGAGCTATAAGGTAACCCGATCTACATCCTGGTATCCTGGGGTCTCTGATAGTATTTTCAGTGTTCTGCATCCATTGGTTGACCTCCACTTCTACAAAGAAGGAAAGGAAGGATTTATTTTTTTAGGTCTTTTCTGGGGCTTAGCTTTGTCATTGTAATTACACTCTTTCATGTTCAATTTTGTGTTATTATGTTTTTTTCTATAGCAATGGCTCACATTGTCATTATACTTTGATGTTACACAATGCTTTCCTCCCAACTGCACCATGAGGTAGAAATCCTAAGGATTCTTCTTCTCATTTCACAGAGGAAGTAAGCAAGTTTCAGAGAAATTTGGCTAATAAATGGCTGAATTAGATCTTATAATCATGAATTATCTGGACCAACCTGCTCATTTTACAGATGAGAAAATTGAGGCGCAGGGAGGGGAAATGTCCATAGATCACCGAGCTATAAGTTGATCAGTCATCAGGTAAATTATCAGGAGCTTCTTATATGCTATGAGCAGGAGGGAGCTAGCTAGGTTCTACAGTCCTGAGTTCAAATACAGCTTACATTCTTATTAGATGGATAACACTGGGCAAGTCGCTTGATGTATTTGTGTCACTTTTCTCATCTATAAAATGGGGATCACAATCGCATCTACCCCCCCAAATGAGGTCATAATCATAAAGCATTTAGCCAAGCGCCAGGCACACAGTAAGTGCCATTGTTATTTTTATTATTGTTATCTGCTGTGATATATTGTATGGTTTTCATAATTTCCTTTCATAATAGGTTGATCATTAATTCTGGCCGGCTTCAGGATAATCCTTCTTTAATAATCAAAAGTATTATTATTGTCATTAATTTTTCATCATTTTATGGAGTTCAAATGGAAACAATCTCCAACTTATTTCCTTGTTCTTTCTTTTGTTTATTTAATGTTCTACAGATTATCACAAGATTATACATTCTATTACATATATATTATACTATATATTTATCATATAATATGATATTTATTTTGTGTTATTTAATGTTCTACAGATTATCACAAGATTATATATTCTATTACATATATGTTATACTCTATATGTATCATATATTATGATATATTAATAATAAATTAATATAGTAATATAATATATAATATATTATACTATAATATATGATATATAGAGTATAATATAATATATATAATAGAATATATAGTATTTATATGTTAGATATAAAATAATACATATATAATATATGTATTATATCTTCTATTATAGATAAAACTTGCTCTTCAGTAATAACGTATGATCAAGAATTGATAATATATGATTTATTGGTCATGGGATTATTTCATTCTTTTCATCTGATGAGAAGGAGGAAGTGAAAGATTTTCTTCCCCAGCTCAGTGTACAAGGAGGTTCTAAGCCATCATCTGGTTTCCATGTCAGTAACACCTCACACATGCAGACTTAACTGTGGGACCTGAAGGAAGAGCAAGAGTGATGTGGAGGGTAGAGAGGGGCCCGAAATGCATAAACTCTAAATACTACATCTCTGATAATTAGTACAAATGGCAGGAGGGTTGTAAAGGCCCTCAAGAGGCAAATGGAGATGAGATTTAACTGTGATCCATTTCAAAGCTTCCTCCAGTGTGAAATTTCCTGCATAAAAAGCCCATTATCTTTTCAATAAACAGAAATGACTCCTTCGTAACCGTTCTACCATGGAATAGGATGGTGTACTGTATTTAGGAAGTTGTAGAAAACGTGGATCGCTGCCCAAATTTATTTTGGGGTTGGCTTTGAGAGGCGTGGGGCTTCTGGAGCTTTGACTGACCAGCCTTTTTGAGAAAGGCCTGACCCTGGCCCGTGAAACATTTTGTTTCTTTCTAACGGGCTTTAATAAGTAAGTTTCTGGCAGCACCGACCTGGGGGGCATTATGGGAATATCTGTACAAGCTCTTCCTGTCTCCCTGGCCCATGCAGCAGTTTGGAGAGCATCCTGAGGGGCCTCGGGATGACCTAAACTTGTCTTATTTCAAGATGGAGCTATCGCCGTTGCCTGCTTAGTCCTTCCCGGGCCACATCACGTGGGGTGATTCAGAGAAGAAATCTCAGCCAGCTGGGGAAGGATTTATTTTTACCAGAGGACACCCTCCCTTAAGACACTCTGGGCACATGTACAAGAGAGGCAGAAAACACAGGTAGACAGCCTTTTTTTTTTTTTTTTTTAAATTTAAAACTGTTTTGAAATAGACAAATAAATACCACTTATGTCTTTTTTTTTCTCCAGAAATCTGCATTTGAAAAGAAGCGAAAATGCTTATTGCCCTGATTCAGGTCTAGCATGGCGATTTAATCATGGCTGGTACTATGGAAAACCTTGTTTTTTCTTTCCTGATTCCAACTTTAGAAGTTAGGGATTTGGGATCATAGCTTTAGTGATTTAGCACTGTAAGAGATCACGAAGGAAACCTCGGTTTACTCCTCTGGAAAATGGACAAATCCCCTTATGAAATCCTATCCAGCTCTGGATCAATGCTCCTATATCTAAGACCTGCGAGAGAGCCCAGACCATCTAGATTTCTCCCACCCCCTTGCCCCACTCCCATTATTTTGCTGCTGAGGAAATCGAGACCCATAGTCACATGTCTCGTGAATCAGAGGCTGATTTTGAACTCAGGACTCTGACGCCAGACTCAGTGTTCTTTCTGCTTGATTTTCAGAGCTAGAAATTGGATCTTTATAGAGATGAAACAATCTAAGGTTAGAAAAAAAAAAAAACTTACAAGAAAAGGAATATGAAGGGACCTCTACCTCAACCCTTTAATTCTATTTATTATTTTCATGTAATTTTATTTAATTTAAGTATTTTTTTTCTTGTTTCAACTTCTTCATCCCCATTGGAAAAACAAAGAAAAATAAAACCACTGTAACCAACACAGAGAATCAAGCAGATCATCTCCCAGCATTGCCCCAAAATGTTGATCACGTTCTGTATTTTGAATCCATTGCCCCTCAGGAGGTAGACAGCATTCCAACTTGAAGAAACCTTTTGCTTTCTCTCTTTTTTTGTCCATTCAGGGTACCCAGAAGGTATGATTCCCTGTAGTGTACATGGTGAGACACATGCCTTTCTATTGAGTGACCTGCCCATAGCCGTGTAGTGACATTAATGTCAAAGCCAGGCGCGATGTTGGTGCCTTTTGAATGAATCGGGAATTTCAAAAGAGAGCTGGATTTTAGGGAAAAGGGAATAAGCTCTTTTGGGGGAAATTAGTTAAATTTGAAATGTCTTTAATAATTCCAAGGAGGGTATTGTGGAATGGAGATTGCCAGAAGACCGGAGTCTGGGAGCGTTACCTGAGCGGCCCTTAACAAACACTCATTAGGCAGTTGGAATAGATGGAGGCTGAGGTCATTTCTGGCCTTAAGTCTTTGATCCGTCCCCAAATGTCCAAGAGGAAGTTGGCAATGTAGGCTGAACCTTGGGATTGAGGATAGGGCTGGACACATGGCTTTGGCACTCCGAACCCATTAGAAATTGATGGAGTCCCCCAAGGAGAGTCTGGAGAGAAAAGGGCCTGACACAGACCCTTGGGGGGAGGATCAAAGAGAATGATGAACATCCTGCAAATTCTGAGACTGAGAAAGAGCCAGTCCTTATGTATTTGTCCTTGGATAACCTCTATGAACCTCAGTTTCCTCCTTTTTTTTTAAATGAAGAGCCTGAACTAAATAGCTTCTAAGGTCCTTTCCAGTTCTGAATCTGTGATTTCACACCCTCCTGAGCCCTGTTAAAAAGGCTGTAAGGGTAAATATTTGGACAAGGCAGAGGAATTCATAGCTTTTTGGACCGAATTTTGGCTTTGGCAGGAGTTTGGAGCATAGCAATTCATTTGCATGCAGAGATTTCCACCATATATCATTTTTTAAAAATGTGCCCCAGGCCCAGCTACATTCATTGAAATTGTTCTCTCTTCCTCCACTCCTGTTAGAAGGGACATCCTGAACCTGTGGCCTGTGAATCATTGAGGGGGGGGGAGAGGGCTATATTTCCAGGTATTTACTTAGCTGTGACCTGAAATGGACCCTTTTTATTTTTCTCTTGTTGTTTTTGGAAATTCCATTCGAGAATCAATGTTCAATTAAAGTTTCCCTTTTCATTCCCCTATTTCAAATTGAATGCAGCGAGCTAAGCGATAGAACACCGGGTTCTGAACTGCTCACTTGCAGGATGGCTGATTTTACAGAAGAAGCAGTTTTGTTCAGGGCTTCAGGCCAGAGTGAAAGACTGCTCCAGCGGTCCCTTAGAGTGATGGTTGACATTGATGGAGCTCTTTAATTTTACAAAATCACTTTATAGAGTTTATTTCATTTGGGTCATAGAGGGTTAGTGGAAAGTTAAGTCAGTTATTAAGCCTTACTATGGTTCAAACTCCAGTTCAGGCTCATAAAAGCAAAACACAGTCTCTACCTTCAAGGAGCTTCCAGTCTAAAATGAGGGACAACATGCAAACAATTGCGCAAATGAGATAGAGAGGAGATTAATTGGAAATAAGGAATTTACATATATATGTATATGTATAATTACATATTTTATATACATTTATAATTATATATTTATGTTATATCTATAATTATATATAAATATAATTATATATAATTAAGGAGTTTGCAGAAAATTGGACTTTCACGGAGACTTAAAGGAAGCTAGGGAAGCCAGGAAGTGGAAATGAGGGAAGAGAGTTCCAAGTATGGAGGATAATTAGTGGAAATACCTGGATTCTGGAGAGGAAGAATTTTGTGTAGGAGAAATAGCAAACAAGGTCAATGTCATAGGATCTCAGAATTTGAAGAGGAAGATCAGAAAGATAGGAAGGAGCCAAGTTATGGGCCTAGGATGCTGAAATCATAGGATCTGAGTTCAAATCCTCATTTCCTGTTAAAATTTAGGGGGTCAGACAAGGTGACCTCTGAGATCTATTGCAGATCCATATCTCTGATGTCCTCCTTCAGACATTCTCACCTCCTTCTCACCTTTGCCAAGACTTTCTTGGAGAGTCACCTCTAGCACCATCTCCTCCAGGTCACATTCATGCTGCTAAGGGCTCCTCCCCAACCTCCTTATCTCATATTGACTTTGAATATTCTTGGTATTTGTTTCAGTGGATATCTCTTTTGTCCCAATAGAATAATCAATCAACAAACTGATCAGCATAAAGACAATGGATCCACTTGCAAGGAGCTTATGTTCTAATTCAGAAGGCCAGTGGGGGGATGGTTGCAGTGCCTCCTCAGGGTATGGTGCAGTGGTTTGGGTGTTTATTTGTGAGGGGAACTGTGATGTCAAACTGGCAAAGCGCTTTAATACCTACTCTGCATCTTAGAGTGCCATGGGATACTGAGAAACTAAGAAATAATAATAATAACAACAATAACAATAACAATAATAACTGGCATTTATTTAGCATTTTAAAATTTATAAACCACTTTACAAATATTATCATAGGAAAGCTTCCCAATCACCCTGAGAAGTAAGTGCTGAGGATGAGGTGTGAGATTTGAGGGTAAGAGATCCCCTAACAGCAGTGGGATCCCCTTGGCCAGTGGCAGGCTTTGCGAATAGAAAACCCCAATGAATACAGGCAGGAGGTTTGTAGCAAAGAATGGGATTTATTGAGAAGACAACTTGCTAAGAAGACAGCCTTCTTAGTGGGCAAGGTCCTGTTAGGAATATAGCAAAGGTGAGTTAACACTATGAAGAATATATCTTCAGCAGTGGGCAAGGTCCTGGTAGGACTTCTGCAAAGATTTGGGTTCAGAGTGGCCTTTTAATTAGCCTTCTGAGGCTTTTTCAGGATTTTCCCAGGCCCATGAGCTGGAAACAGTTCAAAGGACTGATCTCCAATTCAGTAGAGGGTGTGCTTATGCCCCTGGCCATGATCTCCAATTGAATGAGACCACTTAACTTAAGGGTATTGTCTGGGAAAGGGGTAATGTTTGGGCTAGTAGTCTGAAGGTCCTTGGGAAGGACATTGACAAAGGAACAATATTTTTATTGCATTGTATGTCTCATATGAATGCTTATTTCTATGTTGTTTTCCTTCCTAAAATATGATCTTCCTAAGGGCGGCTGCCATTTTAAAAAAAAATTCCTTTGTATCCCCAGCATTTAGTATATAATAAGTACTTCATTCATTCATGTTCATTGGCTGACTACGCTGGTTAGTGGGAATTTTGTGGATTTTGCTTAATTTGTAGCATGGCTGTGTGTCCGTCTTGGCTCGTAGAAAAGATATGATGGATAGATCCTGAGGGCCCAAGTGAGCTTCACTCCCAGAGTTGGCAGTCTGTCCTGGAAGCTTCCACGTGTGGGGTCTCAGTTGCAATGGGGACTGGAGAGGCTTGAGGGGGGTGATTAATCTTCTCAGTAAAGACTGCCCTCGAAAACCAAAATGAACCGAACATCACATTACTCCCTATGAAGTCCCACGTCAGTGTTGTTCTGCCAGTGTTGTGATTGCTAAATTATTCAACTTGCACTCAGGGATGATGATATAGAAGCTAGAAAAAGGAATATTGGATGGGTGCTTTGAGATGCTTTCATTTTTTATTTATTTTCCCCCTTTTCTGTTTTTCAATAGTATTTTATTTTCCCCTAATTACACATAAAAACATTTTTTGACATTTAAAAAAATTCGAGTTCCAAATTCTCTTCCACCTTCTCTCTCCTTCCCACTTCCTGAAATGATAGGAAAGATGATATGGGATTTGTATGTGCAATCATGTAAAACATATTTCCATATTAGTCAATTTCTGTGTAGAAAAACTCAAATGAAAGAGAGACAGAGACAGAAAGGAGAGAGACATAAGAGAGAGACATAGGAAAGATGGGAGAGAGAGAGAGAGAGAGAGAGAGAGAGAGAGAGAGAGAGAGATGAGAGACATAGGAAAGATGGAGAAGAGACAGGAAAGTGAGAGAGAGACATGAGAAATGAGAAGGAGACATAAGAAAGATGGAGGAGAGAGAGAGAGAGAGAGAGAGAGAGAGAGAGAGAGGAGAGAGAGAGAGAGAGAGACAGACAGACAGAGACAGGAAAGTGATAGAGAGACATGAGAGATGAGAAAGAGACATAGGAAAGATGGAGAAAGAGAGAGAGAGAGAGAGAGAGAGAAAAGAAAGAAAGAAAGAAAGAAAGAAAGAAAGAAAGAAAGAAAGAAAGAAAGAAAGAAAGAAAGAAAGATATGCTTTGGTTTGTTTTCAGACTTGATCAGTTCTTTCTATGATTCAAGACAACCTGAAGGACTAATTGTCTTGAATCATTGTATTGCTGAGAATAGCTAAGTCATTCATAGTTGATTATTGTTAAATAAATATTGCTATTCCTATGTACAATGTTCTCCTAGTTCTGCTCACTTTACTCGTGTCAGTTCATGTAAGTCTTTCCAGGTTTTTCTGAAAACATCCTGCCCGAGCATTTGTTAATCACTAAAGAAAATGGAGCCTTTTTTTGGGGGGGGAAAGTTGTGGGTAAGGATAGCATTTTTTGTACAAATATAGTATAAGTGCATCGCCCTCCAAATGATATAATTGTGCTCTTGAACAATCTTAATCACAGATTGAGAAAAGTTGACAGACTCAGCTGGGAGATTTTAGTAGAGTCTTTGTGATGAAATGGGATAAGAGGGAGAGCATAGGGGGGGCCCAAGGAGTGCATTTATGTATCTGTATTTATGTATCTGTGATTATAGATGAGCAGCTTATGATAAACTAGGACTGAGTCAAGAGAACAAGCTCATTTAGGAGCGAGTGTGGTGAGGATGAAGAGGGGACATATAGCAAATCAACTCCATCTTGAGAGAATGACACAATTTAATGGAGAGAGCGGGCCATGTATTTTCTGGAGATCCGGTTCCTTTTCTGGGCTCTGATTCTCAGGATAAGTAGTGTGATGGGAATATGGAGCATGCTCAGAATGCCTCCATGTGGAGGAAGCTGGAGAGAAGATGGTTCATCTCGACATGGAGACAATCAGGGAGCTTCTTCCAGAAATGTGATAATATGTAAGGAAAAACATTTTGAAGAAGTGCTTTTTAGTATATATAGACATTGTGCAATTGAATCCAGTTGGCTAACAGAGACAACCCAACTCTAATGGACAATGAAAGCCTACCCGACTTCTCCCTTTGCCTTGCATTCTCAAACCCTTACCCAAGTAGTCAACCAACGGGGATTTATGAAACACCAGTTGCGTTCTAGACCAAACAAGCACCTTGAGATAATGCCATGTGAAGATGAGTTGAAGAATCTGGAGAGCCTTAACTGGGAAAAATGGAGACTTCTAAAGAGTGGAAGATGTAGGTCTTCAAGCACTCAAAGGGCTGCCATACTGAGGAGAAATTATGTAATTTTCTTTGGCCCAAGAGGGTGAACTAGATTGAAAATGGCCAGATTCTGGCTTCTTTCTGTAATGAAACTCTTTCCGGTTATTAGAAATCATTCCAAGTAGAATGGGCTCATTGAGAAGGTACTGGTTCCTCCTCACTGGGGTATTTCAGATGGATGCTCATTGACCACACATCTCTCAAATGATAAGGGGAATCTTGGTGGAAAGAAGGTTGGGTTAGTAGTTTCTGATAGCTGCCTGAAGTTCCTTAATGCTGGAATTTTAGAAAAGGAGTCCATTCCCCTTTAATATGTTATCTTCTATTAGGATGTAGGTAGTATTGAAGGCAGGGAATGTCTTGCTTATAGTTATATCCTCAGGATTTAGCTTGTATTCATGTTCTCTCTCTCTCTTCCTCCCTCCCTCCCTCCCTCTGTCTCTGTCTCATACCCTCTCTCCATCTCTCTCTTTCTTTCTATCTCTTTCTCCTTCTCCTACCCCGATGTGTGTCTATCTGTCTCTATTTTTTCCATCTTTCCTTCTTTTTCTTCTCTGTCTTCTCTTTGTTTCCTCTTTTCTTTCTCTCTATTTTTTCATTCCTTTCTTCCTCCTCTGTTTTCTCTACTCCTTCCCTTCATCTTTCTCTCTTTCTCCCCCATCCCCACTCCAGTATTCCAATAGTACACTCCCCTACTGTTGTAACAGCTCCAGCCAGATTCTCAAGAGGTAATCATTTGGGGCAAGTCTGCTTCTTTCCATTCTCCTTGACAAGAATATGACTAAAGTCCATACTTTATGGACATACTTCCAACCTCAGAAGAGTGACCCTTCCCATTGAAACTAGCAGCAGTCTATCAGGAGCATCAATGGACAGAGCACAAACTAGACTTGTTGAAAAGGTAGCTTTCAAGTACCACATTTCCCAGGGGAACTTCCTGAGGATATCGTGAAGCAAGAAAGGAACTGCCAGGAATCATGCAAACTTTAAGCCCACCTCCCCTGGTCCTTGGATAGAACTGTGGTTCAGTCTGCCCCCAGGTCAGGGGAGGGGGATCCTTTGTACCAGCAGTTCTTACTATACTACCCTAGCCAACACTTCTAACTGAAAGCTAATTAACTCTTCTTGAACAACTGGAATTGGTTGGTTAGTCAGTAAGGAGACGTTGGTGAAGGCTCTTTATCAGTTAAATTATTCCCAACTCCTCCTCATCACCTCTGAGGAGGAAGTAGTCGGCCGTTGTTGAGGGTCCAACAGGCCTGTGCCAATGGGGACTGTGAGTAGTGAGAGCAAAGTCTGTGCTCCGTGATGAGTTTCCAATGGGTTGAGTTATTACCAGGGTCTCACAGCTGTCAAGTCTCTGAGGCTGGGTTTGGACACTGGGGTCCTCCAGATGCCAGATCTGGTGTTCTACCCACCATATCACCTGGCAGTCCCTGAGCAGCTCATTCTACCAACAAATCAAAAGGAAGGACAAGGATTACAGACTCACAGTTTGCCAGAGATAATTTTTTGCTTAAAAAATAAAAAAGAAAGCCTCTTTTTTTGAACGTTGGGTTAAGATGTAATAACAGTGGTGTGTTCTGAAGCCACCTACCTCTCTCCTCCCTCCCGCTGGCTGCTCTGGCCCACGCTCCTCTTGGCTCTCATTAGCCTTCCAGAGTCGGCTCGGGGAGGCAGGAGACCAGGTATGGGGCCCTGCCAGATGCATTGTTAAGGCAAGCTTATGCTGGGCTCTCGCCAAAGGACCTTTATTAATTAGTTAATGCTCTTGATGTCTGTAAAACATTTTGAAAATGAAAAGGGCCCCTGAAAATGGTCCTGTTATCACCAGCGCTGCTGAAGCGTGAGCTCCAGCAAAGGCCCAGCAGGAGTCTTTCCATAGTCTGGCTTGAATCTGTAGATTGGAAAAGTCTCTCCTAGGTTCAGGGACTGAGAGGGCTGGTGGGCCAAGACATTGGCAGGGAACTGAATAAAGAACCTTTAGGGAGGGACCCCTGTGGAGTCATTTGAAAGATTGCAGCTAAGCTCAGAGGTTCCATTATTGCATTCTCTTACCTTCATTATAGTCTCCCCTTGAAGCCCCAATTGAATTTCACTTCCTCCCTGAAGCAATTCTAGACCACCCCGGCTGAAAATGAATTCTCTTTTTCTTCTAGACTTTGATTGGCATTCCACTCATTTCATATTTCTATGGGTTATTTTGCATTATTTTTATTATTATAATTATTTGAGGGCAACTGACTTGCTCAGGTCACATAGCTAGTAAGAGTCTGAGGCTGGATTTGAATTCAGGTCCTCCCCCTGACTCCAAGGCTGATGCTCTATTCATTGTACCAGAGCTAGTCCTTCTCTGCATTATTTTTTTAAAATGATTTTAGTGCAGGCAAGTTAAGGAGCAGAAGTCTTATCCAATAATTCCCTTTATCAGTGAAATCTCCACACCCAAGAGTCACAGGCCCAGTCCTATCCTATCAAAGATTGCTTCATTAAGCATCTACGAGATGCCAGCTTGATCTCAAAGATGGAAGACCTGAGTTGAAGTTCTTTCTCAAACTTGCTGTTTGACCCTGTTTGACCTAAACTTTCAGGGCTCCCTAGAAAACTCATCAGAACTTATAAGTTGCAGAGATGGTGCCATCCTGCATGGGTACAGACAGATGGGCATGGGAACAGACAGATGGGCAAATCAAAATTTCCAATGCTCACATTGAAAACAGAGACCTCACTTTAGTGAGTCATTTGTCTGGGATTGTATTCCCTTTATTGGGACAGAAGTCTGAGAATCATTTGAAATAAAAAATACTTGACAGAATCTCAGTCAGAGCATTGAAAAGGCCTCAGAAGCTCTTCAGAGCGAGCTGTCCTGGAAGAAGAATTCTGCCTACAAGTCACCATCCAGTTGCTTCTTGGGAGATTGTCGTCTTCTTCTTTTCTATGGCTTTGTTTATCAATGGCATCTTCCCTTACATTGAGGCTAAATGTATTTCTCTGCAGTTTTTTACCCTTTGTTATTAGTTTAATTTTCTAGATCCAAGTTGAACATACTCATCTCTCTTCCATATTTGAATTGTCATTCCTTACCCCAGTCTTATCTTTTCCAGGATAAATGGCCCCACATTCTTCAGCTACTTCTGATAATGTGTCATAATATTAAGTTCTTCACCATCCTGTCTCTCTTCATTAAATGCTCTCCCAATTTATTGATCTTCTTTCTAAAATAATGGCTTCGTGAATTGACAAAGTAATTGTGGTGCCCTAGTCCTAGAGTTGTAAAGAGATCTCAATACCATCTAATCAGAACTGGTCAAGAATAGCCTCATTGCCATATCCAACAAGGGGTTATCCAGCTTCTGCATGAAGATTTCCAGGGAAAGGGGAAACTTCCATCTCTCAAGGCAACCTGTTGAATTATGGGATCACTCTAATAGTTAGGAAGTCTAGATATAGTTTGAAGATGGCAGAGGGCAAAGCATGAATCCTGCCTCCATTTTGGATACTTTGCCTTTCTTAATATAGTCTAAGCTCATATTTTTTTTAATTTCAGGTACCATAGAACAGCACTAACTTGTGCTGACTTTGAGATTGACTTAACACTTGCAGATCTCTTTAGTTAAACTGCTTATGTACCCGTATCTTTTCCATTTTGTATTAAGGAAATTGATTTCTTAAACCCAAGTTTGAGCATGGAGGGTTATTTTACTCTTCCTCCTCATATCTCCCCACCCTTTTTAAAATGTTGGCTTCATATTTAATAATAATGGATTATTATTATTATATGATATAATATAATATAATTCTTTATTCAAGTCATTGATAAAAATTTTAAATTATAGAGGACCAAGGAGAGCTCCTTGAACCCTCAACCTGAGGCTTCCTTTTGAGGGTGACATCAAACTATTAATAAGTTTCTCTCTGGCGCTTTGATCAATTTGGAATCTACTCAACTATGGCATCATCTAGCTCATATTCCTTAATTTTGCCCGCAAGAATAGCATAAGAGATTCTTTTAAATATTAACATTTTAGGTAAGTTCTGGCTACCATACTCTTAGTTGAGTGAACTTATCAGAAAAAAAAGGTTAATTTGGAATAACCTGTCCATGACCAAGCCATGCTGGTTCTTTACAATCATTGTTTCCTTATGTAGATGTCCACTAACAATTCCTTTGACAATATGTTCTGGGATTTGCCATTAATTTAAATCATCAGCAAGGTATCTCAGTGGATAGAGTACCAAAGTTGGCAAATTGGAAAACTTGAATTCAAATGTAGCCTTCTGATACTAGTTGTGTGACTTGGTTTGCCTCAGTTTTCTCATCTGTAAAATGAGCTGGAAAAGATAGTAAACTATTCCAGTATTTTTGCCAAGAAAACTCCCAAATGAAATCACAAAAAGTTGACCATAACTGAAAAATTACTGAATTATAACAATCTTTGACCTCCTCTCCTCTCTGTCATGAAAATTGGGATATTTGCCATTCTCCAGTTCTGGAGCATCTCTCCTGTGTCGTGATCTTTGAGAGAGCCCTGCCTGTGGCCTTCCACCAATCACAGTGGACAGGTCTTTTACCGGCTTTAGATGTAGCCACGTAAGTCTGGAAACATGAAGTGATCAAGAGCAGTAAGTGCTCTCTCCTCATCGCCCTTCCTTTCAACTCCCTTTTCACCATTTTTTCCCTGTCCTCTCCAATGCAGAGGTCAGGTAGTCTCCTCAGGTGAAACAAAAGAAGCAAAATTAGGTTCAGTCTTGTCTCCTTCATCAGTTTTTATCCTCCTTAGCAACACTCCTATCTTTCTTTGATCTTCTTTCTTTACCAAATTTAGCTCAAAACAAAACAAAATCCTTTCCCACCCATCCTTAGTTTTCCTCACCTGCCTGAGCTCCTGCTGAGCTTTAGCCCTTCTAACACTCTTTTTATAGGACTGTGCTCTACTTTGGCAGTCATCTGTCTTTGTAGATGCATCTTTTGTACTATTATTTTAAAAATACTTAAAATATATATATTTCCCAAATAGGGCAGGTTAGGTGACACAGAGAAGAGAGTGCTGGGCCTGAAGTTAGAAAGGCTCATATAGCTGAGTTCAAATCTGACCTCAGACACTTGCTGGCTGTGTGACACTTAACCCTATGTGCTTCAGTCCCTTCTCTGTAAAATGTTCTGGAGAAAGAAATGGCAAACCACTCCAGTTATCTTTACCAGGAAAACCCCAAATGGGGGCATGAGGAATCAGATAAATTGAAATGACTGAACAACATTTTGAAAATGGGAGATCTGAAAAAAATCTTTAAAAAACCAGTCAGATTTCTTTTTCTCCAACCTGAGTATACTTAATCTAAGCTCTTATCCTCAAATATTTGTTTTTATGTGTTTAATGTTGAGAAAGAAGGGATTTATCTCTCTGTTGTCAGACCTAGTCAAATTCAAGTGAAGCTGAATCTCTTATGTGGGATCTCTCTTAAGTTCCTGATTTCTAGTGACTTTTCCCTTCCTGATTCCCTTTTATTTTCTTTGCATTTATTTAATAATTATTCATATGCTTGTATATAGTTTTGCCTTTCAGTAGCATGCAAATTTTAAAGAGTAGTTTGCTCTTTAACATTTTTTATCTTCATTTATAGTTGGCAAGTAGGAGATATTCACTTATTGTTACCAGACTGATTCAGTAACAAAGAGCCTCCCCTTCTCCAAACAAAACAAAACAAAAAAAGATACGTTTAAGTGACTGTAGGACAGTACATGGACCATTTATTGGGTCGGAGGAAAAGCATCCTTCTTGGGCCTTGGTTTTCTCATCTGCAACATGAGGGAACATAAACTCAATAACCTCTAAGGTCCTTTCCCATCCTAACTCTGTGATTCAATGATTAGGGATGCAATCAATTGATAAATATCTATTAAGTGCCTACTATGTGTCAGGCACTATACTAAACGCTGGGAATACAAAAAAAACAAAACCAGTGTCTGCCTTCCGAGAGCTTACAATCTAATGGAGAAAAAATGCAAAGGTTCTTTCTAGCTTTACATCTACAATCTGGGATTTAAATTCTTTTCAAATCCCTACCTGGACTTACTGTTTTCCCCCAAATAATTTATCTGTCACCAAAGTCAACGTGAAAGTTTGGAAATCAATAATAATAATAATATCTATATGTAGTACTACACTGTATTTAAATTCTGTTCCCCCATATTCAAGTCCAGCATCAAATCTCTGCCTCAACATTTCTCTTAGTCATTTTCTAGGTAAATCTCAAACATTTGGGAATCCAAGTCTTGTAAATCCTGTGACCAGACTACCGTGTGGGCTGATCTCTGTATTTAGACTCTCGGCACTTCTAGTTCCCACATTTTTAAAAGGTTGGTTCTAACTGCTTTGTAGTATTGAGGAGAGGATTTTTCCTGATTCTAGATAAAGGAGGGTTTCATATTGTCAGCTGCAGGACGGTGCTAGTTAGATAGTTGGAACAACTAAACTGGGAAAGAGAGTGAAAGCTGAGCAAAAGTTTCTAATCTGAAGGCCCTGGAAATCAAAATGAGCCAAAGGGTCTGTAAACTGATTAAACCAGGGAGTAATTTGTTATCTGTAAGATAAATGTTTGGGAGGCAAGAGCTTAAGACAGAGGCCAAGGAGTCACCCTTTATTAGTAGTCAGAGCGATCCCAAAGCCTTTGGGAGCCAGGAGGTCAACAAAATTGGAAGAAATCATCTCAAGTCTTAGAGGGTCAGACCAAGAGAATGGGCTTTGAATCCAGCAGCAGCAACAGCAATTAGACATTAAAGTATGCTTGAATTGAATGCTGCAATAGTTTCTTTTCTATTTGCTTTTTTTTAATTTAAAATTTTCTTTTTGTCCCAAATAACAAGAATTTCTTTTCTCTTACCTCTCTTCCTACTCATTCAAAAGAAAAACAAAAGCCTTGTAGTCAGGAAGCAGGAAAGCAGAAAGCACTGGCCGTGTCAAAAATGTGTGGGTTGTTTCTACATCTGCAGTCTACCACCTCTCTAGGAAGGTGCGTGACATGCTTCCATCATTGATCCCCTGAAATTAAATTTGGTTATTGTGTTGATAAGAGTTCTTAAGTCTTTCAAAATTGTCTTTACAAAGTTCTCGTACTGACATAAATTGTTTTCTTGATTTGGCTCACTTCATTCTGTATCATTTCATACAGATCTGCCCAGTTTCCCCTCTGATCAGTTTTATACTTTCTGCTCAGTCTGTGTAGCTTTGAGTTTCTTAGGAAATAAATTCAGGTAGTTGGCAAATAACTGTAAATGTGAGGTTTTTTTTTCCCTGGGGGAGATCAGGGTAGAGAATTTATGTGAGCCAGCTTTATTAGATTTTCTTTTGCTGGTATTGGTTAAGAAAAAAAAATACATAAATAGGAATCTTTTATAGTAGGCATGTAGACTATTATTGGCTCAGGAGTCAAAATAATTAACAATAGCAGCTGATATGTATAAAGCATGGTAAGATTTGTAAAACAATTTACAGGTATCTCATTTTATTTTCACAATAATTGTGAGAATTAAGGTGCTATTATTATTCTCATTTTATATATAAAGAAACTGAGGTAGAAATTAAGCGATTTGCCTATGGTCATTTAACTAGTAAATGCCTAAAACTGGGCTTGAACTCAGATCTTACTAGCTTCCTAACTCCAGGCCCAGTGCTTTAACTGTTATATACCCTAATTGTGTGCAGGAAGTGTGATAAAAATCTAGACTGTTTAAACAAAGTATTGGTCTTTCTTGATTCCACTACTTTTACTGGTTGGCTGAGTCTTAAACTGTTTCCAGACCTGCAAAGATCTTGAAAAATTTTTTGGAGTTTATATCTTTTCCTTTAATTGATTCTAATTCAGCAATTAATTGGATCCAATACATCCACAAATTAAGAACAACAGAAATATCATTAGGCTGTAAGGAAGACCCCGTCTATTTGCTAGAATTCTTGGATCAAACCTAAAATCTTAAAACATTATATAATTCTGCATCTGGAAATAGAACTATGGAGATTGAATGTAAATCCACACATGCTGTTTATTTCTTTTTCCTGTGTTTTCCTTCCGCCATGATTTTTCCCTTTTGTTCTGATTTTTTCTCTCCCAACATGATTCATAAAGCAATGTGTATTAAAATAAATTAATGAAAAAATGTGATATAATTGTGACTTCTTCTTATTAATTGTATTATATTGTTATTATTATAATTTTGCAGAAGTTGTGTCTTCCTACTAGAATGCACATTCCAAAAAAGCAGATTCTGTTTTCAAAGAAGATTAAATCAAAAATGATATACTTTAAATAGACTGAAGACCTCTTAAATATAATTAGGAGCAATGGAGAAGCCAGCCAGGCACTAAAGGGAGAGTGTAAAAAACTGATGATCATTCATACAGAAAAAAGAAATGGCATTTCTGATTTTTTCCAGATGATTAAGTCATAAAGGTTTAGGATTCAGCCTGAAGAGTCTGTGCGAGTGATCAAGAAAATGAGTCACATGCTCCAAAGTCCTCTATTCCATTAAAGATTCATTTTTTCTCCTTATGGGATTATACTCAGCTTTAGAGGGTTAATTATTTATAGTGGTAAGGCCATATTTTTTGCCTTTTGGAATATTATACTTCTGCATCCCTTTTCATTTATAGTACAAACTGCCAGTTCTTATATGATCCTGACTGAAATTTCTTCTTTCTGATTGCTTGTAATAGTCTATCTTTGTCATGAGAGCTCTGGATTTTGACTATTACATTCCTGGAACTTTTCCTTCTGGGGTTTCTTTTAGAAGGTAATTGCTCAATTCTTTCTATTTTTACTTTCCCTCAGATTCAATTAAATCTTGGAAGTTTTAATTTATTATTTCTTGAAATATAATGTCTAGATTGTTCTGTTAGATATGAGTATGCTGGGAATCCAATGATTCTTAAATTATCTCTCCTTCACCTGTTTTCCACATAAATTATTTTTTTAATGGCAGATTATCTTCTTTTTCAAATTTTTGATTTTGTTCTACTATTTATGGATATTTTGTGGAGTCATTGATTTCTATTTGATTTATTTTAGTCTTCAGAGAATTGTACTAAAATAAAGCTTACCACTTTGTCTTTTTAGCTATGTATTCTTCCCATTCTTTCCTCAAGACCTTTTACATCATTAAAAAAAATTACTTGCTTTTTAAAAATTGGTATCCATGTGGTTTCTATGGGAAAAAATCATTTTTTTCTCCTTTTAATCTAAGCTTAGAGTAATTTCAGAGTAATTTCTTCTTTTTGGAAATCCTTCGAGTTTTTTTTTTTTTTTTTTTTGGATATTTTAAATTTTATTTTGTTAAATATTTCCCAATTATATGTAAAACTATTTAGCATTCATTTTTAAAGTTTTGAGTTTGAAATTCTTTTCCCCTCTTATTTCTCTTCCACCTCTCAAGAAGATAAGCAATGTTAGTGATTATACATGTGAAGTCATGCAGAACATATTTCCTTATTAGCCATGTTGCAAAAGAAAACGCATACACAAAACCCATGAAACAAAGTAAAAAAATGTGCTTCCATCTGTATGCATAATTCATCAGTTCTCTTTCTCGAGTCTCTGGAGGTGGATAGCATTTTTCATCTGAGTCCTTTGGAATTGTCTTGGATCATTGTATTGATCAGAGTAGACTCGTCTTTCACAATTGATCATCATCACAGCATTATTGGTAGTATATACCAATGGTCTCATCCTGGTCCTGTTCACTTCACTTTGCATACATTCATATAAATCTTCTTAGATTTTTCTGAAACCATCCTGCTTGTTATTTCTTACAGGACAAGAACATTATATCAATTTTATATCACAACATGTTTAGTCATTTCTCACTTGATGGGCATCCCCTTAATTTTCATTTCTTTGCCACAACACTTCTATTATAAATATTTTTGTACATTTAAGTCCCCATCCTTTTTCTTTGAGCTCTTTGGGGTACAGACAAAGTATTGAATTTTCTGGGTCAAAGGGGTTTGCTAGTTTCATAGCCTTTTTGGCTTATTTCCATTTTGTTCTGAAAAATGATGGACAAGTTCACAACTCCACCAGCAATGCAGTAGTGCCCCATTTTTTCATATTCCCTTCAGCCTCTGTCATTTTCCTTTTCTATCATGTAAGCCAATCATAGATATTAGATGGTCCTTCAGAGTTCTTTCAATTTGAATTTCCCTAATCAATATTTAGAGCTTCTTTTCATGTAATTATAAATTGCATTGATTTCTTATTCTGAAAGAAATCTTTAGATTTTCAATATATACATATACATACATATGATATATATTCTTTTCTCCAATTTGTTCCTCTCCACCTTGAATTACTAAAATGGAGCTTTTTGCTAGGGCCACCTTCGGCCCCCAACTGACCTTTGAGGTTGACTTGGTCTTACTCTGACCCTTAGGTTCTTGTGGTGACTTGTACGTCCTGAGATTGGCTACCCAGGAAGTCTAGAATGTTGGTTCTTCAGGGCCCTCTCTAGGATCTCAGGATGGACTGTTAGAGATTCTGGAGCTCTGGAGTATCCTGGTCCTAACCCAACTGCCTCCTGGGTTTCCAAGGACTCTACTCTGGATTTACAATTACCTATATCTGGCCCTTTTCTGGTTGAGCTGAGTGTGTGTGTGTGTGTGTGTGTGTGTGTGTGTGTGTGTGTGATAGTGATGGTGGGTAGTAGTAGTTTATGGACTTAATTCTTCATATTGGCACTTACTTTGCTTGAAGATAATTGATAATAATCATAAATTTCTATTTATATAGTACTTTAAGGATTACAAAGTGTTTTACATGTTATTTCCTTTGCTTCTCACAATAATCTGCAATAGATAATTATTAACCACGTTTTACAGATGAGGAAACTGAGGCTGAAAGAGTAAAGGGTTTGCCCAGCATTCTATCCACCATACCCCCTAGCAACTTCCATGACCTCTCATCTCTAATTCTACAGCCATATTATTATTATTATTATTATTATTAGTAGTAGTAGTAGTAGTAGTAATAGTAGTAGAAGTAATAGTAGTAATAGTAGTAGTACTGATAGTAGTAGTAGTAGTAGTAGTAATAGTAGTAGTACTAATAGCAGTAGTAATAGTAGTAGTAGTAGTAGTAGTAGTAGTAGTAGTAGGCAGCTACATGATTTCAGTGAAATGAAAGCCATGGGCTTAGAATTGAATCCTAGCCTGGCCGTATCTCAATGACTCAAAATCTCTGGAACTTGGTTTCCTCATCTGTGAAGTCAGGCCCTTAGGCTCCTTCTCAGCTCTCTGTGATGCTCAAGGGCTCAGGTCCTAGTGGAGAACTATCTTAAACGAGGGGGCTCGCTTCTACTCACTTAATGTGTGACTCTATCAGGTCTAAATTTGACCATCTCTCATATGTTAATAAATTTTGTCATCTTTCTGGCAATACAATTAGCTGAGGGGAATGAGAGTCAGGGATGCTCATCATTTGACCTGCCATCTCTTTCCCACAAACTGGACTGAGCTGTGAGTCCCCAGTGGATTCTGGGCCCAACCACTGGTGATTTCTTTCCTCAGAACATTCGGAGCTTTATAGTTTATTCCCACTGTTTAGAGCAAAAGCAATTCATGTTTCAGATGAGTGGTTGGACTTGTGACCTCAGAGGCCTTTTCTAGTGATGGAAATTCTGTCATTCTCATTTTTCTGTGACCGTCTGTGGCAAATAATATCTGAAACTGTCATTTCTTTCATCATGTGCATCCTGTTTGAAATTCAGGTTTGAAACTCAGATCATGCCTCCAGACTGCCTGGACATCCCTGGTTTCCTTTTGGCTCTCCTTTTGCAAAGCAGCTTTAATGTCCATCTAGTGTGAGGGGCAGGCCATTCCCTGAACTTTTATTAGGATTAATTTTTCTACTTACTTGTATGAAAGGTGTGAGTGACCGCAGCCCTGCTTCCTGCCAGCAACATCATTGCAGTGGAATTTAATTCAAGAAAAAAATTGTAAAATGCCTACTATGTGCCAATGTCTATGCTGCATACTAGGGATGCAAAAACTAAAATGAACCAACTTTGCCCTCAAGGAGTTTCTATTCTGTATATATACATATAATATATAAACATATAACATATGTTTATATATGTATATTATATGTATGTATATAATACACAAACATATTAAATGTTACTTTGTGCCAGGCACTGTGCTTAGTTACTCCTAGGCATAAATAATGAAAAACTCTCTGCCCTAAAAGGGTTCACATTCTACTAGGGAATACAGCAAGTACAAAGGTAAGCAATCAATCAACAAGCATTTATTAAACCCCTTCTACATACCAGGCACTGTGGTGAGTCCTGGGGCATGCAAAAAACAAAAATAAAATAATCCTTGGATCTAAGAATTCTACATTCTACAAAGGAGAAACATGGAAATCAATCATTAAAAATAATTTTAAAAATTAGACCTTGAAATTCATGATTAATACTGGTGTATACAGAGTAATTTCTATCAGGAACAAGGGATAGAACCAATAAGTAACGGGATGTGCAGTGGGAAGAAGATCAAGAATATTCTCTTGAAGGATCCTGAAGAGAGATTGGTGGTTCCAAGAGGCAAAGGCCAGTGTCGCAGGTGTGCCAGACGGCCTGGGCAAATTCACAGAGATGGGAGATGGAACTTTGTGTTTGGGGACAGCTAGTAAGCCAATTGGACTGGGACACAGAGTGAGAAAGGAGGTGTAAATGGGAAATCAGTCTAGAAAGACAGGTTGGGTCCAGTTTATAAAAAGCTTTAAATGCCAAGCAGAGAAGTCTGTATTTCATCCCTGAACCAGGGAAAGTGGCCCCTGCATGATGCTGACATCCTTGTATACATGGATACATGGATAGCCTAGGCTAGGGGTCCTCAAACTACAGCCCGCGGGCCAGATGCAGCAGCTGAGGACGATTATCCCCCTCACTCAGGGCTATGAAGTTTTTTTATTTAAAGGCCCACAAAACAAAGTTTTTGTTTTTACTATAGTCCGGCCCTCCAACAGTCTGAGGGACAGTGAACTGGCCCCTATTTAAAAAGTTTGAGGCCTAGACTAACTGCTCTTCTAGCAGTCTTTGAGTCACTTGGGAGCCCATGAAAGAAGTTTCAGAATCAGGGATCTTTGGCTTCAAGAGAACTTAAAGATCACCTAGGCTAGTTCTCCTTCCGTTTTATAGATAAGAAAACTGAGACACTGACCAATGTTACACAGGCAGTAATTGTCAGGGATGGTATTTGAACCTAGGGCCTCTCCTCTTACACAGAAACACCCTGACTTCTGTCTCTCCACCTGTCCCCTTCCCCTCCTCTTTGTTCTTTTCTTCTCACCCTTCTCTCCCTCTATTTTTTCTTTCATTTCCCTTTCTTCTACTCCCTTTTTTCTCTTCTCCTTCACCTCCTCCTCACTTTCCCTCTCTTCAGCTTTTATCCTTTTCCTTCCCTTTATTCTCTTCTTCTTTTCCTACCCTCTCCCCCTCCTCATCTCCTTCCCTTCCCACTTCCCTTCTTTCCCTGTTTCTCCCTTTCCTTCTCTCCTACTTTTCTTCCCCCTCCCCTTTTCTTTTCTTCTTTTTCCATCTCCCTCTCCCATTCCTCTTCCCTCTTTCAGCCTTATCCCTTCTCCCTCTCCCTCTGTCATGACTAAATAACAACAAACTTCTTGGAAAACCATCCTTCTTAATCTCCACCTGTTAGACTTCCTTGTCACCTTCAAGTGGTACCTTTATGTAGAAACCTTTCCTACTCTCTCAGAATGTTTATGCCTTTCCATCTAAAATCATCACATGTCTTGCATTTTGTATAAAACTATACACTTATTCAGTGTCCCCCTGGATCGACATCAAGCTCTTTGAAGGTAGAGACCATTTCACTCATGGTTTCATCCCCAGAATCTCCCATTGTATCTGGCATACAGTAGGTGCTTCATAAATGCTTGTTAGTTATTTACCTGTATAACTTGCTGTATTCCCCAGTAGAATGTAAGCTCTAGCAGCCATCATTCAGGAGAGAGTCAAGTCTGACTCTTTGTGACCCTATTTGGGGTTTTCTTGGTTTGCCATTGTCTTCTCCAATTCATTTAACAGATGAAAAAGCGGAGGCAAATACGCTGAAGTGACTTTCCCAAAGTCACATGGCTGGTATGTATCTAAAGTGAGATTTGAAATCAGGATTTCCTAACTATTCTCGGCATTTGTGCCACCTAGCTCTCTCAGGTAGGAGACCTTTAATAAATGCTTATTGATTGATTTTTTTTTACCTGTACACACGTGTATTTCCCAGTATCATATAAACTCTAGTACTTATCACTCAGGTAGGAAGCCTTTAATAATACTTATTGATATTAGGTGAGGGTAGGGGCTGTTTCATGTACATCTGGCATACATCAGGCATTTAATAAGTGTTTGTTGATTGATTGAATCTGTGTGAGTTGATCACATGTCTTAGGGCAGGGGCATTTGGTGGTAGAGTGAGGAGGGGACAGGAAGAGGTTGTGGAAAGAACAGGAGAGAAAGAAGAAGGAAGGACTTAAAAGTCAATCCCTATCTTTTATAAATACACTATAGAGTTTTCTTTTTCTAATGTATCTCTTTTCACATTTACTTTTTTTCACTCAATAGCATTTTTCTCTAATTACTTGGAAAGATAGTTTTCAGTACTCACTTTTGTAAGATTTTAAATTTCTCTCTCCCTTCTTTCTCTCTCCTTTCCCCAAGACAGCAAGCAATCTGATATGCTATACATGCACAATCATTTAAAAACATTTCCATATTATGTTTCCACATTTATTTTCTACTTGCATTTACAATCCCTCCCATTTTCTCTCTTGCTGAAGATGGTAAATGGAATTACTAGGTATTTGTGGGTACATCCAAGCCCCACGGGACTCAGTTCCATTAAAAGAACTCATTTCCCTTTTCATAAACAACAGCAGGCTTGGGTGGGCACATGGGCAAAGAGCAAAAGGAAGCAGAGCTTTACATGTGGAGGGTATCTTCCTTGCTTATCTTGGAGACAAGAGGAAAAGAAAGGATTATCAAATGAAGTTGTATTTGTAAAGCACTTAAAATAGTACCTGGAATATAGTAGGTGCTTAAAATGTTTAATCCCCCCAAGCTAGAGATATATGGCATTATCATTTTAAAAAAATAACAATTTCCTGTCATCTTTTGTTTTTATATTATCTATATTTTTCATTGTATTCCTTCTCTCTTCTCTTGCCTCCCAGAGAGACATCCCTTCTTATAAAGAATAACTAATGGGAAAAAAAATAATGGGCAAAAGTAACTAGCATATCAAAAATGTCTGACTTTATACACAGTTTTCCATCCCTATACTCACCTACTTATCCTAAGAAGTTGGGGAGAAAATTGTGATTTCATCACCATTGTTATTTTCTTTATCTTCATCATATCTTCATTGTCTTCATCATATTTTCTTCTTCATCCTCCTCCTTCTTTTCCTCCTTATTATTATCTCAAAACCAAGAAATTTTTTATTCCTTTTTTTTTTTTTAAAAGAAGAAGTATTAGTGGACTTGGAGCCTATTTCTAAATCAAGAAAAACAGGAATTAGTTTGGTCTTGCCCCTGATGTATCTTGGATGTGTGACCCTGGGCAAGTCATCTAACTCCTCAGTGTTCTAGGAAATTTTCCAAGATTGTAAATCACTGAGAAGGTGTCAATCCGCATTGGTGGAAGGGACTTTACAAACGGGAGTTCTCTAAGCCAGTGACATCACAGACCTACTCCAACAACCAAACAAAAATCCAACCAGATCAAATATGAACTAGGACTGGGAGGGGGTGAAAAATTGGAAATTATGTGTGAAATAACTGAAGGCGAGGCCATGGGGAGAGGCCTGTCCACCTGCGGCCCCTTCAGAGGATGGCTGCTCGTCTCCGGTCCTACGGGCCCCAAAGGAGTTCCCTGTGACATCAGGACAGCCCTGCTCCCTGCAGTTGCCATACAGTAAATGAAATGATCCCTCCTCACTGCAAACAGGCCAGTCAATAACCATTCTCATCCTCCGGCAGCCGCAGAAGTGGATTTACAGCAGAGTGGTAAGAATAAGACGGAATGATCAATGGATCCCCGGACGGGCTCCTCCAGGAGACACAAATGTATATTGTAACAAAACTTTATTTTCTTCTGAAAATTGCCTGCATGATTAATATGGCCTGACATCACCCAAGATGTTCAGCATAAAAAACAGCCATATTTCTCCCTCTCACTTGCTTCCTTGCTCACTTTCCATTTTGCTCTCGAATGGGTTCTCCAATATACTTTGCAATTTCACACCTGGGGAAAAAGTATTTGTTAAAAGTGAATGGCCCTGCATTTCCATTCCAATTTATTTCTTCCCTGACTTTCTTACTTGGTGTTGACTAAGGGTAAAATAAAATTGGAAAAAATTTAAGGAAACTTCCATTTGCTGTTTAGATGGAGGAGATGGGATTCCAAAATTCTGGGGATATTTTTACCCACTATGCCCCCCCCCCCCACCTCCCTGTCTATGATGCCTTTTAGTGAAAGGACTCCAGCCTCAAAGCCGTGTGATTGGCTGAGAGACAATCAGGGAAGAGGCGAGTCCTTTCTTGGACCCATTGCTCCTCCCAGTGTCAGGATGGGCAGGCAGAGAAGTGTGGAACCCAGTTGACCTAGCCTTGAGTCCCCCTCTTTTACTCTGATGATCTGGTAGCTTCCCAGCTTGTCTCCTTGCCTCCAGCCCACCTTCCAAACTAATTTTCCTAAAGCCCACATCTCCATTCAGCAAGCTTCAAAGGGGCTTTACTTCCCCTAGACTAAAATATGGACCTCTCTCATTAGCAGGTAACGCCCTTCTCAATCTGAACCCAGCCTGGTTTTTAGGCAGTTTGCATTTTACTTCCTCTTGAAGCCCCTTTCCTCCAGCCAAATTGGCTCGCTTGTGGTCACCTCCATAAGTAACCTTTCCCCGAATTCCCCCGAATGACTTTGCCAGGTTATCCTTGAAATTATTCTCTCTTCAGTTCTTGGCCCGGGGGCTGCCATCTTCATGAGACCTTTTCCTAATTCCCAAGATGCTAGTACTGCCATGGCCAACGGAAGCATGTGGAACACACATGCACGTACCCTGGAGAACATTAGACTGAGAACCCTTCAAGGGCAGAGACTGTCTTGCTTTTTTTTTTTTTTTTTTTTTTTGTATGCCCCGTTCTTGGTATGACTTGAGTTGAGATAGAATTGCATAAAATCCTCCGTCTTACTCTGTCCTCCAGAGTCACTAGAATTCAGTGGCCAGCAAAAAAGTCAGGACGACTTGCAGTGGCCCACGATGCCGTGGATGACTTTGATATCTGGCCAAGCTCTAAGTGCTCCACTGTGTCTGTGTCAGCCACGATCAGACTCAGGCTCGGTTCCTTACCTCCGGAGCTGGTGCTCTCTCCCCTCCGTCTAGGATGAACCATGGAAGAGACTCAGAGATAGGGAAAGGCTAGGCCAGAAAGCCCAGCCGAGAAGTTATCGTGGGTGCAAAGTGGGGATGAGGGACTGTGACGGCATCCGCAGAAACGGGAAAGGAGAGAAGGGGAGGAATGTGCAGGATTTGGAGACTGTGGCAGGTGGAGGAGCGTGACAGGGAGGATGGCTGGAAGATGGAGGGTCCCAATTTCCAGAGAGGGAGGCACAAGGGAGACTGGTTTGGGGGTAACAATGACAAAGTCAGGGTTTCAGGGACGACCAGAGATTCACACGGACTAGGGAATGAGTCTGGATACTGGACAGAACAGAACAGAACAGAAACAGCTGTAAAGCTGATGATCCATCCTCCTATGACGGGCTTGGTTCCCACTGAGCCCAAGGGAGACGAGAGAGTTGAGAAAGCCCTGGTTGCAGAACTAGAAGTGGGGCATTACAAAGAGTGATTCCCATTTTATAGGAGAGAACCTGCGATCCGTGTGTATGTGTGTGTGTGTGTGTGTGTTTCTACACATACAAATCTGTTCTCTCCACTCTCTGATCCCATTGCCATTTGTTCTGCAACCAAAGCCCCATTACATAGAGCTTTGGGCGTGTTATTTAGAAACACTAAGCTCAGCATCTTATTTGCAAAACAGCTCCATTCTCCAGGGTGGGTCCTTTCCAAAATCAACTCAGAGGGTTACGAGATAAAGAGGTGGGGGGTGGGGGAAGGGAACATTAAAAAGTTCACTTCTGGGTGAAAATTCAATGATGGGAATTGCTTCTCAAGGAACTGTGGTCTCAAGCCAAGCATGAATTCATTGAATGTGTAATGAAATCAGATTTTTTTTCCCCTTGGATTTCTGGTCTATATGTTTTGGGGAGCTATGTGTGAGTTTCCTAATACACAGTCACATTCAGTTCATTCCCACAACTTTTGCTGAGAATCAGACTTAGACAAGGGCAGAGTCAGTGGTTCCTGGCTCTAGAAGACAGAAGGGATCTCACAGGTGCCTGTTTTATAAAAGCCACTCATTTTACAGATGGGGAAACTGGCTTAAATTGGCTAAGTTACTTGCCTTAGGTCATTCACTATGGATCAGAGGCAAGATTTGCACGCAGATCCCTGACTTCAGTTGATGTTCTTTCTACCATATTGTTATCTCATTAGCTACAGTATCTATCTATTTATCTATCATCTATTTATCTATCTATCAGATATTTATCTGTCTATTACCTATCTATATCTCTCTCTAAATACACATACCATATTATACCTGAATTATATACATCCATATATATATATACACGTTCTTTGTACTTGTCTATTTCTATGTCACCTCTCGATAGATTGCAGCCCTTTAATAATAGCTAATATCATATCACTTTAACATTTGTGAACTGATTCACAAATATTGTCTCATTTGATTCTCACAAGAACCTTGTGACATAGGGACTTCTAGTGCGCCCATTTTACAGATGGGGACACTGAGGCCAAGAGAGATTAAGCGCCTTGCTCATTGGTACATAGCTAGTCAAGTATCTGAGGCAGAATTTGAATCCCTCTTTTCTGACCCCAAGTCAAGCACTCTTATCGTCGCTGAGCTGCCTCCTACCACTCAAAAAGAGGAAACGTTTCATTTTCTGTATTTGTATCCTAAGCTCCAGCTGTAGTATCTGGCATTTAGGAGACACTTAAAGATGTCTGTTGATTGGTTGATAGACATTTATAAGTTGTATCTCTTGGATACAATGTAAACTCCCTGGAAAAACGAGGGGCTGGTTTTTATTTTGACGCTGTATCCCTAGCACTTTGCACAGTGGCTGGCATATAGTAGGTGCTTAATCAATGCTCATTGAGATAGCAGGCACTTAATCAGAGATTGGTTTAACAGGTGTTTAATAAATGCTCCTTTTGAGTTTGATGTTTGTATCACAAAGAGTCGGTCACTTGTGCAGATGTAGCCGGAATCCTTCTAGCCGCTGGTCCCTGGCCCTGTTGCAGCTTCCTCTGAACTCCGCTTTCCCTTTGGCCTCTTCCAGGTGTAAGGAGCTGAAATACTCCAAGGACCTGCCCCAGATTTCCATCATCTTTATCTTTGTGAACGAGGCCCTGTCGGTGATCCTGCGGTCCGTGCACAGCGCCGTCAACCACACGCCGGCTCATCTGCTGAAAGAGATCATCCTGGTGGACGACAACAGTGACGAAGGTGAGCGATCTCGGGGAAGCCGGCGGCGTTTTCTGGGAAGGAAGAGGAAAGTGTGGGCCGTGGGCTGGGCGTACAAGTCACTCTTCTTGCTCAGTAGCCAAATGCGCACATACACACACATACAAATATATACCTACATGTATGTAAGTGTGTATGCAGACACACATAGCTATATATCTATGGCCACCTATCTGTTACACATGTGTATATTCATATGTAAACACACGCATACCTGTACATACCTATAGATACACATATGCACACACAACACACATAGATATACACAGATGCACCTGCATGTATATGTACACCACATATACACACACGCCATACATATACATGTGTGTGTACATACACATATTTGTGTATGTATATACATATGTGCATACACATATATGTATGTGTATACAAACAAATATATATGTCTAATGTGTACACACACACACACACACAGAGCGAGAGAGAAAGACAGAGACGGAGAGAGACAGAGAGAGACAGAGAGAGAGAGAGAGAGAGAACTTTTGCAAAGTGCTTTAGTTTCATTTTTCTCTGCTTATCTCTGAGATGTCCATGGAGTGGGAGCCGCCTGAATGGAAGTCATCACTACTTCTCTGTTCCCTCAGTCCTCTAGGGCTTTTAGGAAGAGAATTTGTATTTCAGGCTTTATATTCAGATTAATTTCCCCTTTGCATGCCACCTGAAACAGATGAAGCTGAGAATTTGAATTTCCTCTCGATTTTCATCTTCCAAGATCCCAAGAAAAAGAGGTCTTGGTAAATGATCACATTCACACTTGAGACTGAAGACTATTTAAAAACTCCTCAAGCCCTCAACTCCACCCCCACCCTCTCTCTCTCAGCAGATGGCATCCCCTGCTACTTCACTGAGAAGATCGAGGCCATCCAGGATGATCTCCTTCAGTTCCCATCTGCCTCCCCTCAAAACTTATCTGTGTCTCTTCCCGCCCCATTCCTCCTTCCCGTCACCCATGAGAATAGGATGGCCCCCATCCTTACCGTGGCCAACCTTTCTGCTCGTGTCCTTGATCTCACCATCTCTTATCTCCTCCAAGATCTGGATCCATTTGTCATTCTCTCTGTTGAGTCTTGGGCCGGGTTTCTTTCCTTTCCATAGCAAATGTGCCCATCTCTCTCCTCTCCCACACCACAGCTCCTCCCCCAGATCCAGCCACAAGAGCAGTTGCCTTATTTTTTTCCTCTTCTTCAGGGCTCACCCTACGACACAGCCAGTCTCTGGATGTGGAGCCAGAAGGCCTGACTTAAAATCCTGGCTCTGCTTACTCTGAAGTCATGGCAGCATCTTGTCCCGCCTTGTGGGACTTGGGTTCAAGTCTGCAAAATGGGCAAGTTGGCCTGGGTGGCCTCTGAGGTTTCCTTCCGCCCTATGAGCTTATTCCACACTATGACTTCTCTGTGTAACCTCCCTTCAGTTTCATCTGCTCTCCCCAATCCATGCCGTCCTAAAGCACGTCCGCCATGCTTGCAGCTGAAGCTTTCCCACCAGCTCACCAAAGAACGGCTGCTAGTATCTCCCTCCCTGGAAATCATAGACAGACAGACAGACAGACAGACAGATAGGTGGACATAGATGACTAGATAGATAAAGAAGGATTGACAGATGAATAGATGGACAGATGAGTAGGTAAATAAATGAATGAATAGATAGATGAATAGATGATAGACAGCTGGGTAGATAAATGGATGGATGGATAGATAGATGAAAAGATAAATAGAAATAGATAGAATAGACATTAAATGAAAAAATAGATGGATAAATAAGTAGACAGATGATAGAGAGAACATGCATCCATAGGAATATCTGTGTACACAAACATGAACACATGTATATATTTTACATATATGTACGTATATGCCACGTGTATATATAGACACATCACATATAATCTCATGGGTAGTCGTACTATCATTTGTCACACACATATATAATCTGTAATTTGTCTACAGAGTGAATATAAAATAATTTCAGATGGGAGGGACAGGCAGCTGGAGGGAAATGAGAAAAAACCTTATGCATCCATTTATTTTATAGACATATACATAGATTTACATATCGTCTACCTGTTGCCGCTCCCTATAGCATATAAGCTCTTTGAGGGTAGAGATTGTTTCATCTTTTGTTTTTGTGTCCTCCATGGCTAACACAATGCCTGGTACAAAGTAGGTGCTTAATAAATGTTTATTGACTGATGAGTCGGTTGTATAAGATGTCACTTGTCCTGGGCTTTAAAGGAGATTAGGGATTCTGGTTGAGTTATAAAGTGTTGCAGGCAGCTTGCTGATTGTTACAGAGTTACTAAAAGCCACTGGTGGTATTTGATCATAGGCCTGCATGACTCAAAGCCACTATTCCATATATATATATACACACACATATATATAAATTATATATGTATGTATGTATGTATATGTATATATGCATGTACACACACACATATATATATAAATACAAATATATATACATACAAAGAGAGAGAGAGAGAGAGAGTGTCTAATTGATGTGTGTTGAATTGAATCCACACAGAGCATAAATCCAAATTCTCCTTCCCCCAGCCACCAGGGGGAAACTTATTCTTGGGTAGGAGAAAAACAGATTTGCAGGTTTTTTTTTTTTTTTGAGACCCACTGTGTAAGCAAAGAGGGCTTGATAAAAGGTAATTCTCCAAACCTGGTAAAGGGAACCTTTTTCAGCATCTCGGGGAATGGTAATAAAGTCTCAGTATTATGCATAGCTTGTGTTAGCTCCTATTAAAGATGTTCATTCTGTTGGCTTGTCTCCCATAAAGTTTTACTGTACCTCCTGGATAAAGACCCCCGCCCCTGGCCTAAGACATAAAAGAAGGCTTGGGTGTATTGCTTTTTTATAGCTTGTGAGCCCTGACTTCTCTGGAGCTGTAGGATTAGAATGGCACTCAACCTGCTTCATCTCTGCATTGGGGGGAATACCCTCCCTCTTAAACCTAGCTCCAGGTCTGGAGAAAGCTTTGGAAGGGCCTGGGACAGTGCCAATAATCCCATTAAAAAAGGCGCACTGTCTTGTACCAGCAACATCAGCCAGCCCCTCGGAAACCCAAGCTGAGAGTTTCCATATTTCATCAGCCTCAAAGATGCCAGACTCTTGTCTTCCTCCATCCCCTCTCCGGCATATGAATTGACTGATCAATATTGATTAAGGCCCTGAGTGCACATGTGATGGGCTAATCCGAGAATGGGCAGAACCCAGTCATTCAAATGGCTGATGAGTTAGCTCATGAAATGTCCATATCCCTGATTTCCCCTCAATTCCTTCCTATAATAATAATAATTAAAAAGAATAAATATAATAATATAATAATAATAGCTAGAATCCGCATTGTAGTGAAGTTTGCAAAGCACCCTTACATGTTACCTTGTTGTTCCTCACAGCAACTCAGGAATATGGGAGCTAACACTATGCCCATCTTGTAGCTGAGTAAACTGTTACTGAGTAAACTCTAGTACACTAGAGTGTCTTGTCTAGGAAGTGGCGGTGGGAGAATCTGAACTTAACTCATTCCGATTCCAGTTCCACACTGTCTACCTGTCTCTTTTTTCTTCCTTTTGGTCTTTTCATTGCTTGTTTGGGGTGTCAGTGTTCAAAGATAGAAAGCCAAGATTTGTCATCTGTAAATCTGATATTTTGAGCAGAAGGTTATACCCTCGTGTGTTCAAAAAAGACTTCTTTGAAGGACCCCCTTTCCTCCTCTCCTCACCGCCCATCACTTCCTGCTCTACTCCCTTTCTTTGCCCCTTTCTCCTGGTTTATAATTGCAGAGACACAGGGAGAGTTGTGTTTCTGGGTGATAACATTCTCTTTTGATTGGTGGAGTCCCAGGTGAAGTAGCCCAAGGTTCGCCTTGTTATCTTACTGTTCCATAATTCAATAGAGTTTTGTTCATTTCACCACTGCCTGCTTTCCCCCCGATTGTTCAAGAGCCTTCATAATCAGTAGCCATACCTGTTTGGACCAGTTACCAATAAAAACTATCTGATAACAGACTCTCTAGGATAACAAGCTATATGTTGGGATGCATCTGAGTGCTGACAAATCATGGTACTAGTACAGAATGAACCCCAACAGCTTAGGTTACGTGCTCCTACCACTGGACTCCACATTTTCTTTTACCTGTGGGCTGCTGTCAAGGCTTGTCAAGGCTCAAAGGGTGTAGAGGCATTCAGAGAAGAAGAATTGGGAAAAAAGAGGCCCCATTGCTTCACTAAGCAAAAGTTTGATTGTTTAGATATTCATTTATTTTTCATGGCTCCTTATACTGGATTTTAGTTAATCTGATCATCAATCAACAATGGATGAATGAAAAAGCTCTTATTAATAATAACTAGAATTTATAGAATACTTAAAGTTTTGCGAAGTGCTTTCATTTGATTCTCCCCAAAATCTGTGAGGTCAATGCTTTTATTATAGCCACTGACAGATGAGGATGCTGAGGCCCAGAGAGCCTAGCTTGCCCAGAATCATACAACTGGGCCAGATTAAAATATAGGTTTTCCTGGATCTATGTAGAGCATTCTGTCCACTCGACCACCTTGCTACCTCGATATGGCAAGCACTGTGATCGGCTCTGATTTAGAAATAAGAAACTAGTTAGTCCCAGCCCTCAAGGAGTTTATTCTCTAGTTGTGGGAGGGGAGGAGCAGAACTATATTATATTAAAGTAAATAGTCTATTCATTACCTTCTTCTTTTGATGCAGGTATTAAAAACGTGTGTGGGTTTTTTGTTTTTTTGTTTTTTTGGAGAGTTATGGGGCAGAGGAATTTGATTTGGGCCAAACCTAACTTGAGCCAATCTAGTGATTCAGGCTTGGGGTTTGAATGGATTGAAAATTTTATGACTTTACTGCTAATTAGGAATAAAAAGGATATGATTTCTCAGGTTAAAAATAGCCATTCAGTTTAAGTGGGCATCTTTTCTCTGTCTCGGTTATGTTAATTCAGAAATGTTTTCCCAAAGGGCAGAGGGAACTTGTCTAACTCAAGGTTTTCGTTTTTTATTTTTGTTTCCTAGTTCTGTTTGTTGATCTTCTAAAGCCTGTAGGCCCCTTCTTAGATTTTTTTTTAAATCATAATTGAGGAAAATTGCAATTTCTATTAGAGGTTACTGAAAATAACTTCATTTTTTCCTATCCAATTTCACCCCCTGAAATCTGTCCACAGATTCCTTGAGGAGTAAGGAGGGATAGGTGGAGATCTGTGGGCTCCAAGCTAAGGGTCTGTGCTCTAAAACCTCCCCCAGAATCTGTAAGCTAGGTCTTTTTTTGCTTCAATTAAGAAAGTCAAGCCAATGATGATACTCAAAACATGCTCCTGATTCCTTCCATAGAAGATGTGTTCTTCTGACTTCAGAATCCATCTTTGAAAACCTGACTGAGAGATTACAGAATCTCAGAGATGGCATTGGGGGCCCTTATTCCAATTGGGACTAGCTTGAGCTTCCTTTCTTTAATATTCCTGCCAGATGGTTATGTAGTCTCTGTATGGATGTTTTCTGTAAGGGAAATCCCACTCTCTTTCAAGGCTGTCCATTCTCCTGTGGGATAGTTTAAATCAGGGGTCCTCAAACTTTTAAAACAGGGGGCCAGTTCACTGTCCCTCAGACTGTTGGAGGGCCGGATTATAGTAAAAACAAAAACTTTGTTTTGTGGGCCTTTAAATAAAGAAACTTCATAGCTCTGGGTGAGGGGATAATCGTCCTCAGCTGCCGCATCTGGCCTGTGGGGGCCCTAGTTTGAGGACTACTAACTAAATAGTTAAGTAATTTTTTCAAGAAAATCTGTCTTTATGAAACTCCCATCCATTGCTCTTTCTTCTGTCCACTGGAACTTAGAGAGATGGGCATTTGGCATCCAAATGGATGAGTCGCTATTTTTGGCAGATCCTGTACTTTAAGTTCATTGTCATCATTGTTATTATCATCATCACCACCATTATCAGCAACAGCAAGTGCAAGGGTTTATATGATACTGAAGATATAATGTTGAAAGTATGTGAAGCATTTTATAAATATTATCTCCTATATAATATTTACAAATATTATATTATTTAAAAATATTTCACCTTCACAACTACTTTAGGAAGTAAGAACTATTATTCCCATTTTATAGAGGAGGAAACTGAGGCAAAAATATAAAGGTCCAAAAATCAACAAAACAATAGATAATTATTAGGTGCCGTCTATGTCCTAGGCCGGGGAAACAAAAAGATACAAAAGCAAAATATATTCAGGAGAAGCAAGAAATAATTAGCAGAAGGAAGGCACTAGAATTAAGGGGGATTGAGGAAGACTTTCAGTAAAAGATGGAATTTTAGTTGACACTTAAACAAATCTTATAAGTGAGATAGGATTTGAACTTGGGTCTTCCTGATTCTTTTTTTAGTGCTTTATCTATCCTACAGCCTCGGTGCCTCATGAAAATTGATTGAAGAATTGGGGATGACTAGAGTAAAAACATTTGGGAAGGGAAGTTTAAAGGGATTTTCTAGGCAAGACTTCTTCTTCTTGGGTCCTCATGGGAGATCATGGAGGAGTGAATGAGTGGAAGTTGTAGAAAGCCATGAGATCAGGAAAAATCTTATAATTAGAGGAGGGACATGAAATTCAGTAGATAGAGTACTGGGTCTGGAGTCGGGACACCTCAGTTCAAATCTGGCTTCAGACACTTACTAGCTTGTGACCCTGAGTAAGTCACTTCACCCTGTTTGCCTCAGTTTATTTATCTATCAAATGAGTTGGAGAAGGAAATAGCAAACCACTACAGTAATTTTGCCAAGAAAATCCCAAATGTGGTCACAAAGAATCAGTACAAATGAAATGATTGAACAATGGCAAACAATTTGATTGCTTCAAAAGTACAGTGAGCACGGTATATTATTTATTATTATATATTATATTATGTTATATAATAAAATAAATAATAAAAGTACAGTGGGAGATGGGTTCCCCCTTGCTGGAAATCTTCAAATAAAAACTGGAAAACTTATTGTTGAGTATATTGTATCAATCAGCCTATCAACAAACATTCAACATGGTGTCTGGCATATAATAAGTGCTTAATTATAATTGCTGATTGATTGATATTTTGTCAGGTGACATGACATGAGGAACCTGGACTGGATAATCCCCGAGCTCCTTTTTAGGTCTATATTTACAATACTATAATAACATTATACATCAATAGATAATATTACCATATAATTATATATGAATACATAACTATATTGATAATATTAATATATTCATTATACATTATGTGTATATACATATATATGAGATAATAGAAAGAAAGATTTAGTAAAAGCTAGTATTTATATAGAGATTTAAGGTTTCCAAAGCATTTTATGTATGTATCTCATTTTATTCTTACAACAACCTTGGGAAGTAGTTGCTGGTGTTATCCCCATTTTACAGATGAAGGAATTGAGGCACAAAGAAGTTAAAAGATTTCTTCAGGATCATACAAGCTAGTAAGTATCTTAAGCAGCATTTGAATTCAGGTCCTGCTAATTCCATGCCTCATAGTTTACCTACCATATCTTTGGGGGCATCTGAAAGGCCTTCTATAGGAGTTGACATTTGACATTGAGGAGATCCAAATACAGTGACTGGGGGGTCCCTTCCACCTCCAAAATCCTGCAACTTTAGCTCCAGATTGTCTTACCCCTACCTCCTTCAAGATCCCTTCTGTGGCGTACCTGGTCAGGACCATCTGGCTTTTACTTGGATCCCTCCAGTGAGGGAAGCCCCCTTTCTCCTATGCCAGCCCATTCTGCTTTGGGGTGACTCTCAAAGTTCCAGAATTTCAGGCCTTTCTTTGTCTCATTCCCCCCCCCCCCCATTCCTCCTTATGAAGCTAAGGGGGCTTGCAATAAAACACTGCCATTGTTGTCTAGGGGCGGATTCTGTGCAGGTAGTCGTGGTATGTGGAGCGCCAGGTCCTACCGAACCTTTCTGTGTTTCTTCAGTCAGCACCCCAAGGAAATAATTAGCACTTAATCGAGGTATACCACGGACTCCACCAGTCAACTAGAAACCTGGAAACCGGCGGGATTTAATGTTTGGGTTAGATTTCTGCGTTAAGTTCACACACACACATAGATACTTACACACATTCTGTCTCACATATACAGACACAGACACATGCTCCCACTCTGTCACACACACACACATTTACACACATTCTCACATATACACAGACATATACACACACTCTCTCTGTGTCATACACACACATACAGAATTTCCTCTTCTGTGAGTATTGCAATAAATTGGTGTGTGCTTATTTGTAGCCCAAAACAGACTTGCAGAACACTTTTAATTATAGTTTCTGTTACTTTTTCCCTATGTGGGATCTCCCATGAACCCTCCAGAGCTGCATGACAGGTAGTGACCTCTGTGTCTTTCCTCTCTCTTTCTTATAAACCCTTTTATAAGAATCATACTTTCTCTCACCTGCAAGAGGATTGGTATGGGCCAAGACCTAATGGTAAAAATGCTGCTTAGCATCTTGTAGCATCCCACTTACGCCCTCCCTCTAAGGGGACATTTAGAGCAGAAAAAATAGGGTCATTTGTTCATGAATGTTGACCTCATTGAGGGGGTGATGGGGAATTGGGACACAATTTATTTTGATGGCATCAAGAGATATTCTTGGCTTTGAGGGGATTTTCCATATCCTGGAATTTACATCAGAGAGGATGGTGGAATAAAAGCTAGAAGGATCTTTGAAATTATCTAATCAGCCCCCTCTTCTAGTTTTACAGACCAGGAACCTGAAGTTCAGTAAGGTTGTAATTTAGCCAAAATCATATTAGCAGAGCTGGGGTTTGAACTCAGGACATCTTATTCTAAAGCAGCCATTCTTTCGATGTCATTACATGGCTTTTTTAGGTCATGTTTGTGTAAGGCTGGTTCTATTAGTGAGGGGAGCAAAGAGACACCCTTAAACCAGTGCTCTCTGATCACTGTGGGCTCTCCTCATGACACCAGCTAACAAACTGATGGGCTTACGTCTCCAGGCCCATGAGAAAGCCCCTGGAGCAGCCTGGCATTTTTCCCCTAATGGGCAGATAGGTGGTTCAAAAAGACTAGAGAAAGCAGTGGCTGGCACTAAGATTACTTTGCATTTATTTTTTGTCTCAATAGCTCTGGCACCTGTTATTGCTTAGAAACTGCCATGTAGTCATTGAGCTTTGAGAATCAATGTTCTTATAAATAAAAAATATAAAGAGAAAGAGCTTACGTAGACACTTCCACCATGGTCCATATGTAGACTCACTCCCGAGGGATGAATCCACCAGACTATGAGATGGAGCTGGTAACTCCTGTGAGCCTCTCAGCCATGGGCCATTCTTCAGACTCAGTCCTAGGGAACAAGCCCTCCATACTGAGATGGAGCCAGGAGCTCCTATGGCTGTCTCAGCCCTTAGTCTCTGTCCCAAGGAATGAGCCCACCAGACTATGAGATGGAGTGCAGAGCTCCTGTGAGCCTCCAGCCATGGGCCTTCTCTTAGACTCAGTCCCAAGGAACAAGCTCACCAGACTGGGATGGAGCCAGGAGCTTCTTGGAGCCTCTCAGCCATGGGACATCCCTTAGACTCAATCCCAAGGAACAAGCTCACTCTGCTTTCCCCGTGGAGCTGATTTTAAAAGATTTTCTCTCCTAGTGTCCTCCTTTTGATTGTCTTTCTTTATTGAGTCCCTGGTTCTCCCCACTTTGGACATTAGCTCCCTCCTTTGTGCCAGCTGCAGCACTCCTTTATTCCACAAAGCTAAGTAGGCCCCAGATATCAAGTCCACCTGTCTCCTGCATCATTTCATCATCTGCTCCTGTCATCCCCTCCTATAGAATGCCATTCCTGGAGGGTGTGCAGCATCTGTCTGCCTCCGTATCCTCTTAGCTTAGGGCAGGGCTTGTGAGAAATGGGCTTGTGAGAAATGCTTTTGGATGGATTGATGAAACATTGTCACATGGTTGATTTATTCCTTCTATTGCTGCAGAACTCTCAGAGCCAAAAAAAAGTAAAACCTTCATGACTCTGGATTACTTTGGGGGTTCTGAGATGATCTTAGTATTTTGTTTGTTTCTGCCTAGAAGAGTTACTGATCTTAGTGGACCCCTGGCTGGAGAGACTATCATTCTTGGCTCAAATTGATGGAATCCAAAAGTGGGAGTGGGAGTGTAGGGATGGGGGGGAAATCTCCAAATCCAAGCATCCAATTCTCCTTCCCACTCTACCATTCCCCTTCAACCATATGCAATCCCCCAATTTTGGGGGCCTATTATTTGTGTATAAAAATTTATTTTATATGACTCATGGCTGAAACTCACCTGGCCTTTTCCCCATTGCTTGAACCTATCAGAGACTTTCTTACATCTCTGCCTTTTTGTCAATCATTTCTTTGCATGGAACCCCTTCCTCTTTCTCATGTTTATTAACTCATTGATCTAGAACTGGTAGAGACCCCGGAGGCCATATGCTCTCCCTTTTTCTCCCCCATTTTAAGATGAGGAAACTGAGCTCCAAGGTCACAAAGGGCAGTAAATGACTGAGGTAACTCATGAGCCCCAGTTCTTCTGGCTCCCAAAACAGTGAATTTCCGAGAGAAGACCTTGTTTTGCCCTGGTACTCAAGTACAAGAAATCATTCGCTAATTTTTTTTTTCATGTTGTTACTCAAATGTCTAAGGCTGATTGAATCTGTTAGGTGTGATAAGGGTTCCTTAAATAAGTGTGAAATTTCAGACCTTTTGGTGACAAGGCTGAGAAAGCAGAGCCCAGCAAACTCACAGCACCTGCATGATTTCAGTCCCTGGGGAACCAAATGCTATTTAACTAAAAAAATAAATAAATTACCGGTGGGATTTTATAAATTTTCTTTCTTATAGGTGCTCACGACAGGCCTTTAGGAAAGATTGTCAAACAGATGCATCTGGACTGTGAACCTTCCCTCCCTTTTCCCCTTGGCCAAATCTTCCCACCCCCAGAGGGACACAGACCCTTCATGAGCTCCCTCCATCCCCATCTGGGCTTGCCCTCTCTGACAGCATTTCATGCTCCATATTGTCTTCCCTGCTTCTCCCTTATCAATAGTTACCTGTCTTATGCCCCATGTCATCAGGGTCCTGCCAGGGGATTAAAGGGAATCTGCTCAGCTACTTCATGCTGACATGTTAGCGGGTGCTAATGGTGTTATCCTACCCTCGGAAACGATTTACACTTCAACAGGGAACTTGAAAGCCTTAACTCAAAGGAGTGACAAATGCTGATAATTTCTAACATCACTCTGAGCTGGTGGGGAAGAAGAATCTTAGGGACAGGCAGATCTTTTGAGATTTCTTAAATTATATTTAAAAATGGATGTATTTCTCTATCTGTCACATTTTATCCATCCATCTATTCGTCTATCAATTCATCCATCCATCCATCCATCTCTTTATCTGTCTCTCTGTCTATTTTATGTATATATTTTATATGTATAAATACATATATTTATCATACAAACACATATACATTCAGACAATGCACATATGTACATATATACATGCATGTATCTGTATAGAGCTACATCTCTCTATCTCTATCTCTATACATAGGTGTGTGTTCCAAAAGTCTTAGTATAGTTTTAAGCTATCAGAGATTTTGGGGGACATACTTGTGTTTCTATTTATCACACAGGTAGACATGTATGTGCACACATGTTTATATATACATGCATACACATATGTTTGCTAGCATTTATAAAGCACTTTAAAGTGTGCAAAGAGGTTTATAGATGTTATTTAATTTTATCCTGACAGTAACCTGAAAGGCGGATGCTATTATCATTTCTCAACTTCAAGCCTTCGTATATATGTATATTATATTAATATACCAGCTATCCCAAGAATGTTAATGAAGTTTGAAGCTTTAATGACTTAAAAGACTTTGGGGACCCCCTGCGTGCAAACACATGCACACATGTACATAATATACATATGTACACAGAGAAGTATCATGGAAGCATAGATAAGAAATTGATCTCAGAGGTCAATCTAGATTCAAGTCCTGCCAGTGATATGTAGATATCCTGCCAATGGTATGTCTGTCTGTCTGTGTGTCTGTGTGTGTATACTATATATGTGTTATATATATATATATATATATATATATATATATATATATATATATATATATATATATACATACATATACATATATACACACATATATATATATCTGTATGTGTATATAGAGAGAAGAGAGGGAGGAGAAGAAGGGAAGGAGATAAGTAGGAAGAGAGGAGAAAACTAGAGAATGAGGGAGAAGACATAATCAGTGTTTGTTAGAAAATAACGAGCAGGCAGATTTCAGAAATGCCTGTAAAGACTTAATACGAATTGATACTGAGTAAAGTGAGCAGAGCCAGGAGAACATTGTACACAATAACAGCATCATTGTGCAATGATCAACTATGATGGACTTTGCTCTTTTGGGCAATCACAGTGAACTAACACAATCTCAATAGACTTTTGATGGAAGATACCATCTACATCCAGAGAGAGAACTATAGAGACTGAATGAAGATCAAAGAATATTATTTTCACTTCTTTTTTTGTTTTTTATTTTCTTTTTGTTCATGATTAGTCTTTAAAATGATTGTACGTATAAACCTATATTAGATTGCTTACTATCTTGGGGAGAAGCGAGAGTGGGGAAGGAGAAAAATATGGAACTCAAAATTTTTACAAAAATAAATGTTGAAAACTATCTTTACATGTAATTGGAAAAAATAAAATACTATTAAGTGGGAGGGGAAGTGTTTGTTAAATGAGATGGAGTTGGCAGCATCTTACCTTCTGTTTTATGGCTGACAAAAATATCAAATGACCCATCTCCATTTTCCTGTCCACTGCTGGAAATTTGAAAATAATAGAAAGCAGATCCAATGAGGACCCTTCCATCTCCCTCTGCCTGGGTCTTGTGTCTCATCATCAGGATGGTGATGGAAGCTCAGGAGGAGTCGCCCGCCCACATACATAGTAGGGTTCAGAAGTTAAGGAGGGTCACTGGTCAGAGCACAGCTGGCATATTGTGTTCACTTCTACTCAGCACATTTTATGGAAGGCCATTTATTAGCCATGGACAAGATAAATTTCCATTGGAAATTTACAGCTACGAGTTTCCAGAGAATGCATTGTATGTGAGTCAAAAATACAGATACAAAAATACAGTCGGCAACAATAACCTTCAGATACAAATGGATGGTAAACTACAGTTTCCCGAAGAATCATAAGCGGTTTATACAATTGTCTGTCTTCTTTTTTTAGGCAAATTGTTTTCTTGATGGTTACTAAATGAATAGATACAAAACAAGAGGGAACTGTTTCTAGATTGTACAGAAATGTTGGTTTTTCTTCTAGTAAACATGATTTTTTTTAAAAAGGGAGAATCAATAGTAATGTGTTGCAGTGTAGTATCATAAATATAGAGCCAGTCTCAGAGCCAAAAAGATTTGGATTCAAATTCTGCCTTCAACCATAAGCAAGTCATTTAAATTCTCCGTGTTCTTGGTGACTCTCCAAGACTCTTAAATCACAGGCAAGGTGCTGACCTGTATTGGTATAAGGAACTTCCTCATCTGGGAATTCCCTCCCTCATGGAATCACAGGTCTAGACCCTATCCTTTTATTTGCCTGAGAGTATCCACAGGAAGGCAACCAGGATAATGAAGGGCCTTGGTTCAGACCATTGGGAGGGAGCAGAAATAAGAATAAATAGAAATAACAAAAATGTGAATGTAGGTTGAAGCAAGGAAAACTATTCTAACAATTAGAATTATCTCCAAAGCTGGCAACATCAGCATTGTCGGTGGTCTTCAAGCAAAAGCCATTGTGAGAATAGTTGATTTCTTTTATACAAAGATTAGACTAGGTGATTTCTGAGACCCTCCCAGCTCTAAGATTCCAAATCCCAGAAGTCTTTGCAACAAAGAAAGAAGTAATATTCCTGAGAGAGAATGCAAAGGGACCAATACAGCATGAGAAAATCCACACTAAAGGGAAAGGACAGCAGATTAAAGAATGGAAATGTGAGAATCTGAGGAGTAGAGGGGACCAAACAACCGGTGGTAAATGTGGAAACCGGAATTGTCATCTTAATTCCTCCCCTTTTTTGTTTCTGTCTAGAGATGGGAAGTTTAAAAAGGCGTATAGACAGAAGACAGTTCCCATTTCTGGGAGCGCGTAATTAAGTGTCAATGCCTATGCTTGCATTCCTGGATAGGCCTGTAGGGTGGAAACTTGTTCCACCAATACTGAGGGCAGTTCATTTACAACTTGCCCCCTTCGAGAGGGACCGAGGGGCCCTGAGAGGTTAATTGCCTCATTTACCATCACATAGCTAATGTGTATCAGAGGCCAGCCTGGAATCCAGGTCTTGCTGACCCTCGGGCCTGACTACCGTCAGTTGCATCATGCTGCCTCACTGATATTTTCGGAAGGATGTCACTGACTTATATGATGAACCAGCAGAAAAAGAAATTGGGAGAGCACCAAGCCTGCCATAGTTTAAAGTTTCTAATGTTGCCTTTGCTTTCCTCGGGACTTTATTTAGAAAGGCACAAGAGTGCCTGAGGCAGAACGGAGCTGTAGAGACACAGGAAAGAACTTACTAATTTCGATGAAAGTCAATTTTTATAATCATACTCTTTCCTTTGTCATTAGTTTTCTGGCTCTCTATAACAGGGATGCCTGATCTTGTCAAATAATATGGCTCTAGGATATCCTGGAAAAATGACATTTGGGGGCATAAAGGATTTCTGAAACTCTATGGAAGAATGTAAATGAGCTATTCCTGACCTAAATACAGGCTCTCTTGGTTTCATGACTATAGTCACCCATTTAGATGGTACTATGCTGGAAGTTTAGTTGAATTATGTGCTGTGATGCTTATGTTGCCCACTAATGACACTGCTGAGTAGAGAACAATGCAGAGCAAAGTCAGCACTCATTTAGAGTGATTGCAATTAAGATGGGGCCCTAATTTATGGGGTGAGAACATTCATCAGGAATGCTTCGATCTAGATCCTGAGAAGACCACAGATGGTCCCATTGATGAAAAATACTTACCCATCAAGGATGGATAACAAGATGATGAATAAGAAACATTGACATTAGTATGGATGGTAATTGTCCATGTATTAAGTAAAAACTCATACAAACCCTTTATTTTTAATTTTTAAAAATAAACAAAAATAAACATTGTTTCCTTCCCATCTCTTCCTTCCTCGTGGTAAAATAAAAGATAAAAACTAAAACTCTGTAAGTAACATGTGTTTGGCAAGCAAAACAAATTCCTACATTGTATTAAAAAATTGGTCTTAATCTGCAACTTGAGTCCATCACCTCTCTGTCCTGAAAGGGCAACATGCTTCATTATTAGTCCTCACTATCATGCTTGGTGATTGGGATGACCTGAATTTTTAAGTCATTCAAAATTGCTTGTCTTTACAATGATGGTGTTTTTGTTTGAAATATTCTGCTGATCCTGTTCAACTTCATGCTTTATCAGTTCACACAAGCCTTCCCGTGTTTCTCTAAAACCATGTCTTTAATTAGTTCTTTTGACATAGAAGTATTCCATTACATTCATATACACATATAATTTGTTTATTCATTACCCAGTTGATGGATATCCCTTTAATTTTTCAGTTCCTTGAGACACAAAAAGAGAGGCCCCAAACATTTTTGTACATATGAGTCTTTGCCTCTTTCTCTGAGGGTTTCTACCTCTTGGTATTATTGCTGTATCAAAGCACATTTAATAGCTACTAAGACACAATTCTAAATTAAAACTTAAATATATATTTTAAAAAAGAGATTTTTGGGAAGGAAGCACTGAATTAAGAAATTAAGCACTCTGAAATTCTAATTAATGCCAAAATTTGAAGAACTCAAGAGTGTACATAAGACTCAGGCTTTCTTTCCAGATCACCCCCTCAGCCCCACCATCTGTGTATAATTAGTACAGATGAATGACTCAATAGCCTTGTCAATTCAAGTTCTGAGGGCATCTCATTATCCTTTCCATTACTGAGTCCATCCATCCATCGGGCAAGAAATATAATGACTTTCTCTTTGTACAAACTCTGTTAAGTCATTCCCAAAATTCCATTCCTGGAACACTCAGCTCTGGATCATCAAAGACTTTTACTCATTATCTCAGCAGATGATAGGGAAATATATTTCAAAGCTCTCAAAGGGTCAGACTTCAGACAACCTTGAATTCATGGAACACTTTCTATCTTTCAATATAGAGTATGGACTGTTTGTTTTGTGTATGTATCTGTATTGAGATATATTCTCTTCCAATATAACATAAGCCCCTTGAGGGCAGGGTCTTGTCACTTTTCTCTTTGTATCTCCACTTCCCCAATAAAGTATGTAGTACAAAGAGATAGCTATATGGGCTAGACCCATGATTTTGATGGCAAAAAGACTTCCCAGGTAGGAAAATTCCCTTTATTAGTTCAGGGGTCCTCAAAATTTTTAAATAGGGGGCCAGTTCACTGTCCCTCAGACTGTTGGAGGGCCGGACTAGAGTAAAAACAAAAACTTTGTTTTGTGGGCCTTTAAATAAAGAAACTTCATAGCCCTGGGTAAGGGAAATAAACATCCTCGGCTGCTGCATCTGGCCCACAAGCTGTAGTTTTAGGACCCCTGCTAGGTAGTGGGAATCTTGAGTTAATGACCTAGGTAGATCAGTTGAAGAAACTGAGGGTGTAAAATGTGGCATTCTATCTCGCATGTAGGTGACAGAAATGGCCGCCAAATGGCCCTAAGATCCCACAGGTATCAGGTAACTGAGTTGGAATTTGAAAGTGAGTCCTAAGAATCCACATTTAGTCCTTTCATTTGGAATGAGGAGCTTTGGATGAAGAATTGGGAACAGTGGTTCCAAAAGAGCAGGAAGTGTTAGAGGCAAAGTTAGATTTGTTAGGAAAAAAAATCAAACCATTTGAGTGTATCAGAGTTCCTTGAAATCCTTCTGGAGGTCTTGAGACTGAGATTAGGTGACTGGTTGTCATTTGGGGACAGTTGGTGATGTAATAGATATATTGCTAGGTTTGGAATCATGAAGAGCTGAGTTCAAATCTAACTCTAGCACTTATTAGCTGTGTGATCCGGATCAAGTCACTTCATTTCTGCTTATGTCAGTTTCCTTATCTATAAAATGGGGTTAATTATATATTATTATATTAATTATATATTATTAATTATAATATATACTTCACAGAGCTATTGTGAGGATTAAATTGGATAATTGTTTTTAAAAGTACTCGGGTAAGTGCCTGACATAGTGCTCTATGTATGCTTATTCCTTTCCTTTTTCCTTATAATATTTTGGGGATTACTCTTACATAGTAATTTGTTGCACTCCCGATACTCATGGACACTGCCACTCCAGAGCTAATTCGGAGGCTGGATTTGCTAATTAGTCTGAGGGTTGTGTGAGAAGGTCAGAAAGAAACATGTGTCCATATAAGCTGGATAAAAACGCCAGGGCTGAGATTTGGTGGTCCTGTGACTGTTACTTGTCAGTCACCTCCAAAGCCCTAGGGATGGTGATGGAGGAACTGACTGAAGTAGACACAAAGGCCATAGAAATGAATTCTGACTGTCTGACCTTATAGAGGGATAAAGGAAGCTACTGACCTGTACTCTGAGCTACCACCAGAATTGATGCTCAGAGCATTCAGTTAAAAAAAAGCCGAATCAGGTTAAATATCCTCTCTTTAAGAAGACAGGACCTGTGGATAAATGTGGTCCAAGGATTAGGAATAGAGAAGTTTCAAATGAGTAAACAAAACTATTCATTATCATTGCAAAAAAAAATGATCAGAACTCACTAATAATCAGGGAAATGCTCATTTAAAACCACCTTGAAATATCACCTTGTACTCTTCTGCTTTGACGGATGCAAATAGTTGAAAATCACAAGATACGAAAGCCAGTGTCGGGAAACTGGAATGTCACCACTGGAGCCATCAATCAGGGCCGTCTTTTCAGAGAGAGTCGTCGGATAATTTACAGTAAGAGCTATCGGGCCGATCATAGCCTTTGATCTGCCACCCCCGCCATTCGGTAGCATCCTAAGGATGTTATTAAAAGGGAAAAACACCCCCATCAGCATTAAAATATTCAAAGCTATTTTATTGGGGATGGCAAAAAAGTGGAAATAGCCCATATATATACACTGATCGGGAGATGGTGAAATGAAGTGGAGTCTTTTAACATAATAGAATTTTACTGCATTATGCACCAAAAATATGAAGAATTCAGTGAAATATATGGAAAGACGTGGAAAATGGTGCAGAGCTGAGGAAGCAGAATTAGGGGAAAGGAAATCCATAGTGACCATTATGATATGAAAAATGGCAACAACAAAACTTTATGATCCCTTTGATGGAGAGGCGCTTAGCAGGGCGGAACAAGTCAGTTTTTATTGTTGGTGCTCATAGAACCAGGTGTTCTGTCTTGCCTTTAGAATCCAGTACTAATCCCTCAGTTTACCATTTAAAGTCCTCTCCTGCCCAGCTTCCACCCCCCTTTTCTGACTTACTTTTCGTTATTCCTCTTCTTAAATTCTTCAGGTCAAACTAATTGGTCTTGTGATTCTGCCTCAATGGGACTCTCCAGCTGCCATTTCTGTGACTTGGTGGGCCCACATGCCTGCAATGTGTTTCCTTCTCCCTTTTGCCCCTTAGGAAACCTGATTTCTTCTAAAACTCAAGTCACATGCCACAAATCCCCTCAATACCTTTATGCTTGGGCCTCTCTTACCCCCAGATCATTTTATAATTTTTTATACATATCCTGCCGGCATACATCCATACAAGAGTGAATATATAGTCACCCCCAGATGGATATCTATGGATACGTACACATGTAGGTGTGTATACATTCACGTCATGTATATGAGGTGTTCAGGGAGGTTGAGCTGCTCATCTACCTTTAGTGTCTACCTTTGCACTCAACTTTTTCCTGAGGCAGCAAGAAGCTGTAGCTCGCTCCACAACCACATCCCAGTAAACTTTCGTGACAGGTAGGGTACCGCAGGTTGAGGGTATTTGAAAGGTCTCAAAATACTATTATATATTATTATTATATACTATAATATACTATATATAATATTGTATATATTATATACTATTATATATTATTAATTGTATTAATTACTAATACACTTTGCTCTAAACAAACATTTATTGACTTTTGTCGCAAACATTAAGAGTCTTAGAGATGCACCAGTACAGGAGCCCCCAAAGTCTTAGTTTGGCTTTTAATGATAAAAGATTGAAAACCACTCTAAGAATTTTAAGCAGCCCCTGTTTTCACTCAGCTATTGGGGAGAACACCACAATAATGGGTCCCAAGTCTACTTGATCCCTTCTCTTTTATAACATTGATAAATACATAGACAGTTATTAATATGATCAAAGTAGTGCAAAGGCTCCATTTAGAAAAATTCCTATCATTCTGAGAGAGGTTTGGCTCTTTGCCCTTTTCACATTGTAAGTACTTTGGATTTTATGGCCTTGTTTGGATGTTTCTTCCTCGTTAATTATTTATATTTGTTGAGGTTATTACATTTATTATTTTCAGATTTACAAAGGACTTCTAGGGGAAACTGTGTCTGATCTCCTAAACTGGTACTAACCCCTCCGCTTCATTTCCTTGCTTCTTTGTGTATGATATGTATTATATCTCTCAATAGTATTTAAGGTCCCAAAGAGAAAGAGTTATTTATTCTTTTCTTTTGGTATAGTATTTGACATACGTAAGGCCTTTAAAGAATATTCTGTCAATTAGACTAAAAATTAAGACCACCAAAGGATATAATATGTCATTTAATGATTTCTATCTAAAAATAATTAAAACAAGATCTTAACTGCTCGAAAGGAAGAAGTATTTATACCAGAAATTGATGGAGAATGTCTATTTTGATTTATTATTGTGTCAAGTGAATTTCTATGTCCATCACTTGCCTTTCCTTGGAATCAGTATGCCATCCATTGCATAGGGAGACAACACTTTCCATCTCAGAGATTTTGAGGAAACATTACAGGTATCTTTACTGGCCCACAGTGACCTCGAAGGACTTGGATTGGGGAAAGATATTTTTGGAGATGTGTCAATCCTTTTGAACCATTTCTACAGATTCAGTCGACCAAATGGCATTCATTAAGGCATTCATTTGACCTTTAAAAAGCATTTTACAATCACCTACAATGTGCCAGGTATTGTGTAAGGCGCCAGCAAAGCAAAGACAAAAAGGAAATAGATTCTGCCCTCCAGGGGTCTATAGTCTCCTTAGTCTCCCAACTCTGATTTCTTTGGAAGGATTTAGATTATTTTGTGAGCTGCATAGAAAGATCCCCCTGAACTATGTAATGGTCTCATAAGCCGGAACTCATCCTAATTTTTTTTTGTGTTGTAGAACCCCTTGTCAAGCTAGTGAAGGCTAAGAACCCTTTCTCAGGATTTATAGAACACATAGGATTACAAGGGAAATCAATACTATTGAAATTGTTACCAAAATATTTTTTTAGATGGATTCAAGGTTAAAAACATCTGTTCCAGTTTATACATCTGCTTAGTTGAGAATAGTATCCCCTGGAAGCAAGTACTGGGAAACACCACAAGGTCATCCAGCCCATCCGAGAGGGCAGCCAAACAGCTGCAGGGAGCTCGAGAGGCTGGATCCAACTTGGCCTCCAGTTTTGGACTGCAATTCCATGAGGTACCGAGGGAACACTAGAGCTGGGGGAGCATTTTAGGAACACTCATGGTATTTGAGGGACTTGATGGCAGTTGGACATACTTAAAAAAAATCATCACCATCTCTTTAATCAGATTTTTAGAGAGCACAACTGTTTTTGCCTTTATTTGTATCTTTAGTACTTAGCATAATGCCTAGAATATATATGAGGTGCTTAATAAATGCTTATTGACTTATTTCCCAATTCCCAGAACAAACCTGGCAAAAAATAGATGCTAAATAAATAGTCGTTGACTTACTGACTTGTGTCTCCAATTCCCAGCACAGATCTGACATAAAATAGATGCTTAATGAATACTTGTTCCCTTGACTTATTGATTTGTATCCCTAGTTTCTAGCAAAAGTTTTGGCTCAAAGTAGTACTTGATACTGGATGATGATAATAGTGATTGTATATAATGACACCATACTGAATTGTAAAAAAAAAAAAAAAAACAAAACAAAAAAAAAAAACAGTGAAATAATCCAGGGAAGGGAGATGGGATGATTTTTTACAAATAAATCTCAGGATCAACTTCCTCCATTCAGTTTTTTTTTTTTTTTTGATCCTCTAAGATGGACCCACAAAGCATTTTTGTTGATTATTTGTTTTTGGCAGGGGTAGGAAGCTTAGAGTCTTTGTTATCATCAGTCTTGTTCTGGTCCCTGGGATCTGAGTTCTTGGCTTTGGTACCGACAATAAAACCCCTATTGTCTAAATTCTACTGAGCCCCAGTAGGAAATATTCCCATATCCATTTATCACATTCTACAAAGTTGATGTCTTAGCTTTTGGTTCAACATTTGAAAAATCTTTGCTCTACCTTGAAGTTCTGATTTTCAAAGGAAAACATGCACTCCCCAGCTCCTTGACACCTTTTAGAGTAGATGTGAATTCTGAGAAATGTTTGGTTTCCTTTGAGGAACTCGGCCGAGAACTGAAGTCGCTGCAATCCTAGAGACGTGGGCTGTGGATGTGAGGAGGGGGGCTCTCCTCTGTCACATGAAAGGGAGAGGCAGCGCCCACGGGAGAGGGCTGTCAGGGAAGCAGCTCTCCAAGCAGAAATGCTTTTATTTATTAGAAGAGGCTTAAAATCAAAAAACTGTTCATAAAGCAAATAGAGAAGGAAGCTTTGACTTCCCACATCTGAGGCGAGTCCGTAATTCTCATACATCTTACCATTGGTTCTTACCATAGTTCCTGGACATCATCATATGGGAGATAATGGGACGGCAACTGGTTTACCCATCCTCACACTTGTGTACTCTTAGGTTGTGTGTATGTGTGGAACGTGCAAGTGTACGCCAGCGTTTTTTAGAAGGAAAGTTAAATTGTGATGAACAGCCAGTGCTCAGAGCACACGGATGAAAGGAAATGGGAAACTGGGATTGCCGGGAAAGCTGCCGTGCCTACGGCGATCTGTCATCCTGCTCCCGGGATAACACCCCCCACTTGTCCTTAGTGAGGCTGAATCATTGTGTGTCCTTCTGTTGCCCTTTGAGCTTAAGGGCTTATCAGATACGGAACTTGAGGTCTCCCCAAAGAAGCCCAAATCCTTTCTTTATTCTTCAGATCAGGGGGCTTAAGGGGTGGATTCTAGAGCAGTCTTAGGAGCAGAGACATCATAGATACTGTAACTGAGTCGTCAAGTACAAACATTGGGGATTGTAGAGAGGATCCCGAAGAGTTCTTTGTGTTGGTTTTGCATTTATTTGGGTATCTATTGGCCATAGAATGTGAGCTTCCTGAGAACATTTGATTACCCACTGTAGTTTCTTTTTAAAAAGTAGGCATTTAATTGTGGTTTGCTGAAATGGGACAACAAGGAAAATCATAAAAAGTTCTAGCTCGAGTCTAGGGGTATTTTTGCTTTGAGTTCAAGACCCTCAAGAAGTATATAGATAGATTGAAGTCTATCTATAGAAATCTATAAATCTGTTCACCTGGATATAAAAAATGGACATCGTTATTTTCCCCGGACACTTACTGAATTTTGGTACATCCTCCAGTTATTAGAAAACATGATTCTGAGGGATCTGCAGTCACTCATCTCCCTGTCAGGAGGTCTTTCACCAGATGGATCGGTGGCCCTCTAGCCCTCCGTAAGAAGTAAAAGGTCCAGCTTGCCCTCCCTGAGAAGACGCTGTTGTCCAGGGATGGAGGAGATATTATGAAGCAAGTGCTGGGAGACCCTTATGATAGCGGCCCCAAGAAAGCAGGAGGATTTAGAGGGCTGAGGGTTTCTTCCTTGTCTCTCAAAGACCCTCAAAAACCTTACCTAGGACTGAGCCCCACGATATAATAGCAACTCATCTTTATGGAAAGCAGGACTTTTGATCCTTAAACCATCCACCCTTGTGAGCCATGTTCCCATTTAAGAGATGAGGTAACTGTGGATAACCCCACTTTTCCCACCCCCAGTTCTAGCATTCTATCCATCAGTATCACAGGTAGAGGTCCTTCTGACTCCAAGTCTGTCGCCTTCTCGGAGCTGTCTCCTTGCCTTAGCTCATCTCTGGGTAAGACAAAGAAGAGAGTTGTCCAAGAAATGCAGATTGGAGATGATGTCTTGGCCTTAGGACTGGCTAAATCCTCATTAGGATTCCCTCTGGAATCACCAGGGGGGCAGAGACTGGGTGTGGTGGGATTGTCCCTTGACTTCCAAGTGTGGCGGGCGTGGAGGGTCCAGATCAGAAATCTGAGGCTGACCGGATTTTCCCCTGGTTTTCTCTCTTGCAGAGGAGCTGAAGGCGCCTTTGGAGGAGTATGTCCATAAGCGCTACCCGGGGTTGGTGAAGGTGGTACGGAATCAGAAGCGGGAAGGTCTGATCCGGGCACGGATCGAAGGCTGGAAGGTGGCCACCGGGCAGATCACCGGGTTCTTCGATGCCCACGTGGAGTTTACCGCGGGCTGGTAGGTGCTACCTAGCTGGGCTTGTCTCACCTGAGCGAGGCCGGGGGGGTTGGATTCAAAAGGAGAACAAGACCGTTAATGGGGCTGATGCTGGGGAAAGTGAGGAGATGGGTAAGTTTTGGTTTGGGTGGCTTCATTTCTCCTTCTCCTGTCCCTCTTCTCTTTCTCTTCTCTTCCAAATTAAAACGGTTGGAATATTTTTCCTTGGTCCATACCTATAACTTCTCTCTTTCCCAGAAATTGGTGGTGATTTCCTATTAGTTCCCAAGCTTTTGGCTTTCAAGGCTCTTTTCAGTCTGGTACCATTGCATATAGTTACAACCTTACTTACCATTGTTCCTTTCTTGTACACTACTCTCCATCCAATATGAATTGTTGTGGAGTCTCCAACCTGCCTGACAATTCCTGATCTCCTTTGCTCACTCCTTTGCATCACCTCATCTAAGTGATCTTTCCTGTCAGCCGCCATCTTCCCTTTCAACCTAATGCAGAATTTTGTTTAAACCTCTCTTACATGCTTACTGTGCAGTATTGTGTACTGTATCCTGGGATGGGAAGAAACTGGCTATTCAGTGTTTAAATCCAAGTGCTTAGCTCATTGCTTAGCACATAGTAGGTGTTTAATAAATGCTTATTGATTGATTAAATATTCAGTGAGCATTTAAACCTTAGACATTGGTAAAAAATGCAAATAGCTCCTTAGCTTCCTTTAAGTCCCAGCTAAAATCCTATCTTTATAGGAAGCCAAGTCCTTTTTCTTTCTTTCTTTCTTTCTTTCTTTCTTTCTTTCTTTCTTTCTTTCTTTCTTTCTTTCTTTTCTTTCTTTCTTCTTTCTTTCTTTCTTTCTTCTTTCTTTCTTTCTCTCTCTCTCTCTCTCTCTTTCTCTCTCTCTCTCTCTCTTTCTTTCTTTCTTTCTTTTTCTTTGTTTCTTTCCTTTTTATTTATTTATTCATCCATTCATCCATTTATTTATTTATTTGGTTATTTTTTTTTTTTTGCTGAGGTATTTGAGGTTAAGTGACTTGCTCATGGTCACACAGCCAGGAAGTGTTAAGTATCTGATTTGAACTCAGTTCTTCCTGACTTCAGGGCTTCTATCCACTGCACCATCTAGCTGCCTCAGAAGCCAACTCCTTTTAATTCCAATATTTTTCCTTTGTTAATTATTTCCTATTTATGCGTACACAGCTTGCTTTGTATATATTTGCATGTTATATTTTCCATTAGATTATAAGCTCTTATTTTTTGTTTCTTTTTATGTTCCTGGCACATAGTAGGTGCTTAATAAACATTTATTTATTAATTATTTTATTGATTGTTTAGACTTAAAAAAGTGATGGAGAAAATGCATATTAAATGAAAATTAAATTTAAAATATCACACACACACACACACACACACACACACAATCTTGTTAATCACTTAGCAGGGGGCCACTGACCATATCATCATTTCAGTATGTTATGGGACTTCTGAGATCATTAGTCCCGCCCATATGGGACTGAGAATTCAATCCAAGATCTTTTTTAATTTTTTTCTCATTCCTTCTTCCCATCATTATTTCCCAGTTACTTTGAACATACTTTGTAATTACTCAGCTACATACAATTGGATGAATACCCCTTGAGGACAGGCAGTTTTTCTGTTTATATCACCAGCATCTAGCCCAGTATTAGATCCATAGATAGGATCTTAGCAACAGAAATGTGTAGCTGGGAAGGATATCATGAGCCATCCACTCTAATCCTACACTTTAAAGATAAGGAAATTGAGGAATTTAATGACTTAGCAGATTTAGGATTTAGAAAGGTCCTCAGAAGCCATTGAAATCAAATTTTACAGATGTAGAGAGATAAGTTGCCTACCTGGTCATCCAGTTTGCAAAGCATCCCAGGGGTAATCAGCACCTAGGTCCTCTGACGTCAGACCAGCGTCTCCTCCCATCCCGCCCCCCATACTATGTTGTCTTTTGTAATTATTCACTAAATATTTGTTAAATGATTGATTGATTGAACAAATGGATCCTTATTATGAGAAGTGATGAACTGGACTATATTTGAAGATCTCTATTGAGAGGGACCTGGTCAACATAAAACCTCATTATAAAGCACTTTGCTCAACCGTAGCTTTCATCCGAGCGGGTGACAAATGAGGTTCCCTACGTACACCTCTCATTCGGACATGGAAAACGGATTGAGCATACGCCACTCCACGGGCATTTGTTAACTGGCCATTATGCGCTGACCAGTGAGTGTGATCCCTACCGGGCTTCTGAGCTTCATCAAAGCCGGGACCATGTTCCATCTTGACCCCGTGTCCAGTGGGCATGTAATGATCGTTAAATTAATTAACGAGTGGGTAGATGAGAAGACATGAACAAATACTGCTGCTTCCTTTAAAGAGGCAAAGGAGGAAGTAGGTACTTCAGCTCCTGCAAATGAAAGGGGACAAATTCTGGGTAAAATATATAGTGATGTTTTCTTTCCATCTCCTCGATGAGTTGGAGCCGTTACTTTTCTTATACCCGAGAGCCATATTTTCTTTAACATTCTGGTACATGATGGACCCAATATAGAAAAAGCACTCAGGATCATGGGTTAGAGCTAGGCTAGACTATACATGTTTTATATTTTTACAGATGAAGAAACAGAGGTCCTTCAAAGTTAAGTGACTTACTCAAGATCACAGTGAGACAGTATTTGATTACAGTTCTTCTGACGACCGAACCAGTGCTCGTTCCCACAAACCACCAATATCTTCCTTTACATTTTCCCCCAAAGAGCCCTGATTCTTCTTGGGCTTTGGAAGAATAAAAGACTTTGATGATAAGGCAGCATCTCTCTGCCTTTTGCTTTATGACATTTAATTCTCTCCAGCATCGTTAATCAATGAAATTAAATCTTTTTAGAAAATCAATTTAGGTTGATCAATTAGCGCAACCGAGTGTAAGAGAATACGTAATACAGTGAAATTCATATTAAAAACATTCCATCACAGGCAGAATTGACCTATTTTCCAGAATGGGAATCGAGTACCTGCAGGAAATTAGACCTCATCTATCACTGACAGGACAGAAACCTTTCGAAAACACTTGGTGTAAGGCAAATCATTCTACAAAATGGGAATGACTTGGCAGCCCGACTCACTTCTAAAGTGGCTGCTGAGGCTTCCAGCTTTTAGAGAGGGGGGTCTAGAGGCTCTAATGGAGTACAAGGGACATTCGGGGAGTGTGGTATATAATATAAAGAAAGAGAATTGACTCCTCTGGAGTGGAAGACATGGACAAATCCAGATCTTCGGCAAATGAATGATCTCTTGTTCCTTGTTCTATAAAATGAAGGGGTTGAATTGCATGGTCCATGAGGTTCTTTCCAGCTCTAAATCTACAATCCTATGATCCCAAATCCCCTAATCTCTCTGGATCTCAGTTTCCTCATCTATTAAATGGCTATAAAATAAACGTGAGGCGATTAGGGAAGAAGCTATGAGACTATAATCCTAAATCTCTTACTCTCTTTGGACTTCAGTTTCCTAAATTGAGAGCTTGAGCTAGATCTCCTTCCATATAAATGATCAAATCAATAAATATTCATACCTCTGATACCCAGAAGACAGTTGTAATCCTTGTCTTATCAGATAAAAGTATCATTATTAGACTATAAGCTCTCTGAGTCTATAACTGGTTCATTCTCATCTCCAGACTCTCAGGGCCTGGCAGAGTGTCTCACCTGTGGTAATCAATTTTTTAAAAATGTTTTGATATTTGTAGAAATATATATAGAAGAATTATACATATTTAACATATATTGGATTACTTGCTGTCTAGAAGAGGGAATGGGGGGAAGGGAGTATTGAAAATTATCCATGCATATGTTTTGAAAATAAAAAGCTTTAATTAAAAAATGCTTGTTGATTGATTGAATGTTAGAATCTGTCCTGTTCATGGGCTGCGGTGTCTCAGGCAAGCTAACCCTGCCGCCGTGTCTCTGTTCTCCTGTTTCTCAGGGCCGAGCCCGTCCTGTCCAGAATCCAGGAAAATCGGAAGAGGGTGATCCTTCCCTCTATCGACAATATCAAACAGGACAATTTTGAAGTGCAACGGTATGAGAACTCTGCCCATGGCTACAGCTGGGAGCTCTGGTGCATGTACATCAGCCCCCCCAAGGACTGGTGGGATGCCGGGGACCCGTCTCTTCCCATCAGGTCAGTGACTAGGGAGTCTGGGAAGGTAATAATAGAGCCAAATATGGTGGCAGGTTGGAGGGGAAAAAACGAGCCTGGGGGATCCACTTCATAATCTAGGAAACCTAACTTTGTTTTTTTTTTGTTTGTTTGTTTTTCTGCCATGATGAGTCGAGGATGGGCGTTTGTTCTTTTAACTTGTGTCTTCAGATATTGATTTTTGCTGGTACTGTGAACAAACAATTCCAACATTACAGTGAGACCGGACCCGCCTTTATTTTTAGCCCTAGAAATGATGAGATTTGTTCAGGAGTTTTTAAGGGAGGCAGGCTAGCAGGGGATAATTTCCTGCTTGAAATCTTCAACTAGGTGAAGGCTGTTGGGAAGGTGATTTATTTTTCTCTCCTGATTCTTGAATGATGGAAACACTTGTGTTTTAGTAAAACTCCCACTATATAGAACTTCCTATTGTTTTCTGTAAATATTCCTTGGAGGCCATAGGGAAGCCTAGACATTTTCCATGCTGCTGTCACAAGGAAGAAGAGACAGAATAAATCTGTCTTGTTTTTAAAATCTCTCATTTTAAGAGAGGAAAGACAGATGAGTGTGGTTGGGTAATAGGATATCTCAGTGGGTTTGCTTCCTGGACTTTTGAAGGCCTTCTTGAACTTGAACTTCTTGAACTTGAACTTGAAAACCAGCATTAATAAGCTGGAGAGGATTGAGAGGAGGGTTGCTATTATGACAAAAGGTCTTGAGTTCATGGCTTACTTACCAGGAGAATTTGAAGAAATGGGAACTATTTAGACTCAAGGACAAGGGACACAAAAGGTGTCTTCAAGTATCTATAAAGTCATCACATAAAAGATTTGCTCTGCTTTAGCCCCTCCAAGTATTGCACTGGGAGCAGGGTCAGAATTTAGAATGAGGCAAGCATGAGCAGAGTGGAAGAAAAATTCAAAATGACTCGAGCTCTTCCATGATGGATTGGCTTTTGGGTGGAGATTAGATGGGCACTTGTTAAGAATGAAATGGGAAGGGATCCTTTTCCAGGTAAGGGTTGGCTCAGTGAAGCTTGAACATCTCACGTATCTGATAGTTGTGGAAATACATATAGAAGAACTGCACATGTTTAACCTATATTGGATTATTTGCTGTCCGGGGGAGGGAGAGAGGGAAAAGGAGGAAGAAAAAAATTTGGAACACAATTATTGTTCCATGTTAAAAATTATTCATGCACTTGTTTTGAAAATAAAAAGTTGCAATAAAAAATGTTTGTGGATGAATATTGAAAACTGTCTATGCCTGTGTTTGAAAAGAAAAAAGCTTTAAAAAGAAAAAAAAAGAAAATCTCATGTATCTCGGAAAGAATTTAGGAGTCTTCATTTGCAGATAGTACCTTAACAAGCTTTGGACTTGAATATTGCTAAGCCTTTCTCTCTGAGAATGAAAAGACAATTCCTCTTCTTTCATTTAAAGTGGTGAAGGCCATAAAATGCTTTGGGGTGGCAGAATTAGGTGGGAACAGTGCCAGCTTTAAGCAAAATGCAAGGAGAAGGAAAGTTGTTTTTGACCCCCTTCTGCCACCCATAATGGACTTTCTTTTTCTCCCCGAGAGCTGTCTCACCCTGTGTGACCAACCTGTGAATCGTTCTTTTGGGGTAATTTTCTCAGCTGGACTGTTACCTGAATATTAGAAATATCAGGCACATTATGTCAAGTGATGCAAGGACTTTTAAAATAATTTTTAGTCATTTTACTATAATTTCTCCTCTCTGTGCAAATGCACTTTAAATATAAGTAATACATCAGATATTATCGTTTTGCTTTGAAATAAATTTTTTCTCTTGCTATCTTTAGTATAATGCGTTGAAGTCCATTAATGCATCTTTTTCCTTTGAAATGGTCTTCAACACAATAGTAGCTTTAGTGGGCAAAATCTTCATTATGGGGCAAGACAGAGCCTTCTTTTTATTTTTATTTTATTACAGAGCCTTCTTTTTTCACTTTTTGGTATTGTTCTTCCATTTAGTAGGCTCTTTTTAGATGTTGATTGATGACTATATTTCTGATCGTATTTACTTCTTTTTGCTTCTGTTCATATAAGTCTTCCTATATTTTTTTCTTGAATTCTTCATATGGCACAACAATATCCCATAACATTAGGGTGACAGACACTGTGTTATAGTAGACGGAGTGACCTCAGAGCAAAGTCAGGTCCCATCTCCAGTATCTCATGGTTGTAGGTCCATGGACAAGTCAGTTAATTTCTTGGTATCCCAGATTACAAATTGCAGCAAAAGTGGTATTTTGCCCCAGCAAAGGGAGTTTCTTCACCTGGTTCTCTATAACCTAACTTTCTAAATTGTGGTTTGCAACCCTACATGGGGGTCTCATAACAGAATGTGGGGGTTGCAAAATTATGATTTATTATAAATAAATGTTTGATTTGTGTACCTATGCTTATATACCCAGAGTCACAGAAAAATTTCTCAGGTGAAAAGAATTTGTGAGTGGAACATGTTTAAGAAGCCTTGCTTTATCCAGGGGTCCTCAGACTTTTTAAATAGGGGGCCAGTTCACTGTCCCTCAGACTGTTGGAGGGCCGGACTAGAGTAAAAACAAAAACTTTGTTTTGTGGGACTTTAAATAAAGAAACTTCATAGCCCTGGGTGAGGGGGATAAACGTCCTCAGCTGCCGCATCTGGCCTGTGGGCGTAGTTTGAGGACCCCCTGCTTTATAGCAATGAAATCACAGTTTTTTTTTTCTCTGTCTTTCTTCCTACATTCATCTACCATAATATGTATTCCTTAATCAATGAACATCATTTTGTGATTGGTTCTTTGTTTCTGCAGAGCACAGTGAATCTTGCTATAAATGATTGGTCTAATAGGACTTTTCTATCTAACATGAGTTTGTTTCTAGTAGTGAGAACTCTGGATAGAAAGTATGAACATTTTAGTCACTTTCTGAACCTAATGCCTACTTACTTCCAGAGTTGTCGGACCAATTCTCAGCTGAGTGAGTAACATTTTTAAAGAACATAAACAGAAAATTCTTACTTAGGGGCAGCTAGTTGGTGTAGTGGATAGGGCACCAGCTCTGGCTGTGTGACCCTGAGCAAGTCACTTAACCCCAATTGCCTCAGGGGAAAAAAGAAAATTCCTACTTGCTCATCCTCATCATTAGAAATACAGAAAAAAAAGGAAAGGAAAAAGGAGAATAGAAGAGAAGTACGTTAACCTCTTTAAAATTAAAGGGGACTAAGAAATGGAAATATTACAGACCTATTTTTATAACTGTGGAAAAGGCTAATTTATATAACCCTGACGTGGATTGAAATGATGTGAATTGGATGGAAAGAGGTTAAATGTCAGTGACCACGTGAGAGGGATAGGTCAGACTGAAGCACTGCTGGAGTCCAGAAACGTATTTGCCGTGGCCAACATTCTCCTGTATAATTCAGTTGCCTACAAATTGAATAATGAATTATAACATTATTAGATAATTAATATACACTTCGGAAAGATCTAAGAAAATAACTTGTCTTTATGTGAGTAATTAGTGTTATTTATTTTTTTTGATACATAAAAATAACTAAAACTAGGGTGGCTGTCACTGCAATTAGTCGTTATTATGTCGATATTCTGAGGATTTACTGTTGGATGTTGATGTTGATGTAAAGTCAGAGTGAAACAGTCTGTGTCTTGGCAGATGAACCTGAGAGTGACCTGAGCTTCTGAGAGTGAAGCTGATGGTCCGTACGTCTGAGATATTGTTTTCTGAACTCTGAGAGGGTTGGAGGTCTCTCCTCGCTCTAGATCCATGACTCAATGACACTCTCCATTCTGCCACGTGGCTCTCATTTAGCTCATGGAATTAGCTTTGAGGTGGAGTGTGCAGGAACGGTACCTGGAGACAAGATAGAGTTGGATCTGAATCTGATCTTTGCCACTTATAGGATTGTGATTTTGGGCAAGTAATTTATTCTTTGAGCCTTTGTTTCCTTCTCTACAAAATGTGGATCACAACACCTGGGATGCTTTTTTCACCAAGAGAGGAGGCTGAACTGCGCTTGCGCGCTCTCTCTCTCTCTCTCTCTCTCTCTCTATATATATATATATATATATATATATATATATATATATATAAAATATATATAAAGTTCTGTATTAATAATAGATGCTGTTATTAGTAAATACATCCTGTGATAATGAACTGTGAACGTACCTCCTTAAAGGGAAGGGTTGTGTGTTTTCCCCCGTCGTTATTGGATAGATGGCGAGTCTGATTGTCTCAGATGTGCTTTTCCCTTTCAAAGACGTACGGCTGTCTTGTTACCAATGACAGCACCATCTGAACCTTGGTGTGACAGGGAAACTTTGCTAGTGATGAGGATAGAAGGCCTTCTTTTAGATTTTTGACACATTTTGCCTGATGACATGGGGCAGGCAGGTTTTTCCAGAGATGGGCTTTTCTTGGTAGTTTCCTTTCACATTTCTTTTGCTAGTTTTTCTTCCTTTTGCTTCTGCCCATTTCCCTGCTCACAGCTCAATCAATCCTTGGACACTAAGGGCCAACAGGTCTGAATCAGTCCTTCCTTGGGTGCCTTAGTGTGAGTTGAGAGTTAGTCTGGCTCCTTGGAGATTATGAAGTTGGGGCCCCAGATCTGTCTGTCCAATGGCTCAACATCAGAAACGGATCTGCTGTTATGTGGAAATGATATGAAAAAAGTGGTATGATCGTTGGCTTCATACACGACCCTTTGAGGACCAGAAGCCCTTTCTCTCTGACTTGCAGGTTATTTTTTTTTCTTATAAGAATGTGAGAGCAGGAAGTTATCATGTTCTTATTTGCATTTATTTTATTTTATTTTTTGTATTTGCATTTGTATCTCCAGGACTCAGGATTTGAAATCAGGTCCTCTAAAATCAAACCTCATGGGTTTTCTGTGTCCTGGGCCAGTGGATGAGGTGGAAAGGAGGTGACTGCTGGCCTGGTCAGCAGTTTGATGAAAAGAAGGTTGAATTTGAAGTTAGAGGATCTGGATTCAGATCTTCCCTCTGCCCCCCTATACCTGTATGATCATTGCTAAATCTCTGATTCTGCCTACCCTTCAGGTTTTGTAGAGGGCTGGAACTTTGGAGAAGTATACTTGAAACAAGGATACTTACAACAAGGTGTTAACTCAGTGGAATTGATGAGATGATGGTTCTCTAGTTCACATATTCTTAGTATTTACTATGATGATGTAATGGTTCTCTATTTCACACATACTCAGTATGCTGTAATGATGTAATTACAATAAGGCATATAAGGACTAAGAAGGACTAGAAATGAGACATTCCATTTTTGACCATTCTCGTGATGTCTATCCTGCTGAAATCAAGGCCCGTCTAAGGGACCTCCAGAAAGCTAGCCCAGACATTACAAGTTTTGTCACCTGAAGCACCAATTGCTTCAGCAAAAACAAAAATTAATAAAATAAAATTAGGAAGGAATAAAGAAAAAAAAACTACTCATTTGGTCTTTTGTTGATGGTATAGGCTTAATTTGATGTATGGCTCCATTCACATATATTCTTTAAAAGTCTTTGAACCCTACAAAAACGGGTTGCCCATTCAGCTATAGGGCCCCCATATTACTTGAGTTCAGTGTAGGTGGAATAAAGAACTTGAGCCCCCATTGGTATAAACTACTCATAAAGTGGGCAGGAACCACAAGTGAATTGAGAAAAGCATTTAATTGAAATCCACAAACAAAATAAATAACAATGCTAATCATTATTAAGCACTATTAAGTGCTTAATAAATGCCATTTGACTTACAGGAAACTCTCAACTTCCACAAAAATTTAGGAAGAATCTCTATATAGATAATAATAGTAATAATAATAATAATAGTACCTAATATGTAAATAGTGCTTTCTACAGGCCAGGCACCAAATATTATCTTATTTGATTTTTACAACTACTTTGGGAAGCTGATGCTATTATGATCCCCATTATATAGATGAGAAAAACAGAAGCTAAAGGAAATTAAATAACTTGCCCAGGTTCACATACCTAGTAAGTGTCTGAGCAAAATTTGAACTCAGGACTCAAGTCCAAATCTAACTTCCCATCCATTGATCTATCTGTAGTACTTGTTATTCCTCAAATGCAACTCTATATGTCCTAGCTCTAGAGTTCTCCATGTCTGGAATGTAGTACCTTCTTACCTCTTTCTCCTAGAACTCCTGGTCTTCTTCAAAGGACCATCAAGAGACAACCTTTTCCATGAGGTCTTTCCCGATCCTTTAGGAAAATCTGAATTCAAATTTGGTTTCAGACACTTACTAGCCACATGACCTTGAGCAAGCCTGTTTGTTATTGTTGTTATTATTATCCTCCTTCTTAAGGCTCCTTCTCCTTTCAAAATGTTTTTATATTCTTTGTGTAGATTTCCTGATGCTATATATATGTAAACTTCTTGAGCGCTGGGACAATCTCATTTTGATTATTTTTAATTCCTTGCATATAGTCAGTGCTTAATAAATATTTGCTGAATTGACTTGAATAACCAGACTCTATTGAAAGCTGGCATTCTACTATCACCCATTCCTATTGGTGATTTATTTTCAGTTTCTTTGGGGGGGATTATTTTGGAACAGAGTCTTAACCTTTTTGTCCCTTTTGGACCCCATTGACAGTCTAGTAGAACCCATAATTCTCAAATTACTTTTCTCTTCTCAAAATTATGTTTTTGAATGCATGAAATAAAATACATAGTGTTACACAACAAACCAATTCTACTTATATACAATTAGCAATAATTTTTTTTTAAAGTTTAATGGAGACCCAGTTAAGAAACTCTGCTTCAGAATGTGGGGTGGCCTATGTAGCAATTCAAAAATTCTGTCACCCCATGGCTTTCAACTAGCACCTTCCATAGATTTTAAGCAAGCAATCACAAGGATTTATTAATTCTTTGGTATAGTCTAGACCTTGTGCTAAGCAATGGAGGATTCGGAGGAAAAACAAAAACCATTGCCTGCCCTCGAGGAGCTGACACTCTACTGGGGGATGAACATACCTCCATAAGGACATTCAAGAGACTATGTTCCCCTCAAACCAAATGCTGTGAATCTCCCCACAATCCTTTGAGGTAGATAGGGTAAGAAATCTTAGGTGAGGCGAGTTCAGCAGGCCCAGGGCCAGGAGGTCAGTAGGGCCGCCCCATCTCTTGTCCTAAATGACCTCCGAGGGTCCCCGTCCTCCTGTTTCCTCTTGGACATAAACAGCACCTGAAGCAGTGCTCTCAGATGCGTCTGCACAGGACATGATGTGCATACCAAGTACCATCTACCTTTCCTTCTCATCTCCGCTCATCGCAGCCTCAATCATTCCATAATTTGTTGAATAAAAATTCTTGGGCTTCTGACATGATTCTGTGTGTGAGGACACTGCTGAGTGGAGTTTTAACTGCTGGGACATGGCCATCGGCCATGAGCGCTTCATTCAGACAATGCTCAGGTGGTGATTACAATAGAACCTAAATTTGTTTCCTTCAAATTAGAACATCCCGTTGGGCGGCCAGTCTGTAACTGGTGGCAAAAAAAAAAAAAAATCTCCAAAACAAAACCAGGAAAAAAACTAAAAAACACCCGTTAAGAGATTGCTAAAGTCTTTCTGCTCCAGGCACCAGGCAAGATCGCATCATTGAATTGTCCTGATGTTATTTGAGAATAGAAACTGTTCTGGGGCTTCCAGCTTCATTTTGAAAGGAGAGAAGGTATCAGACATTAATCCACTTTCAGTATTTCCATAGAGGATATGATAGGAAATCGGACAATTAAAAGTGCAATAAAAGCTAATAATCAGCCAGGTCTGTGCATCTACCATGGTCCTGGGGCTGTTGCCCTTTAGAAAAAGATATACGTAGTATGTGACCTTAAATTCAGTTAGATCTAAAGGGTACCTTCAGCGTGATACCTGTCCTGGGATCTCTGCCCTCTGTCCCCCAGCAGTTTGTGTCTTTGTCAGCAAAATTTCCTTATATTTATTTTTGTATTTATATATGTGTGTTTTCTGTGTATGTGTGTTTGAAAATGTGCACACACACAGCCTGTCTTCCCTGTAAGATGGTGAGTTTTTTGAATGCAGGGACTATTTCATTTTTATCTGTGTCTCTGTCTCTGACCTTCTCTCTCTGTCTGTCTTTTTCTCTCTCTTTCTCTGCCTCTCTCCCCTCCCTTCCTGTCTGTCTCTCTCTGTCTTTCTCTGTCTTTGTCTCTCTTTCTTTCTCTGTGTCTCTCCGTGTGTCTCTCTTTCCCTTTCGGTCTTTTTCTCTCTTTCAACTTTCTCTCTTCTCTTCCTCTCTTTTCTGTCTCTCTCTCTTTTTTTCTTCTCTCTCTCTCTCTTCTCTCTGTCATATATATATATGTATATATATATGGAGAGAGAAATAGATACACATAGATATATATGTATCTCACTATCTCTAAAGATATATAGCTCTCATATGTATTTATATATAGTTATCTGCATGTTGTCTCCTATGTTAGAATGTATTTCTTGAGTGAAGTGATTGTTTTTAACCTTCTTTGAATCCTTAGCATTTAACACAGTGCCTGGAATGTAGTAGGCGCTTAATAAATGCTTTTTGACTGATACCTTATAAATTCACTTGATGAACATTGGGGGGGAAGGAGGTTTAACATAGTTAACATAGTTTTTCTGGCTGTTTTGAGTTGGAGTTTTTCTTCCTTACCCATGAGGATGGGTATCCCTTGACTGCAGGGGCCATTTTGCTTTTTGCCTTTGTATGTCCAGCACCTGACACAGTGCCTTGAACATAGTAGGTGTCTAATTGATGCTTGCTGATTTGAACATATCTGATTAAGATGGGCTATCTGGGATCAGTGATTTCCCCCCAGTTGGTGGTCTTTGAGCCAAGGCTGACTAGGTATCATACTGGACACTCTTTATAGGGAAGAGTATGCGTTGGAATATATGGACACTCCCAATTTTGATATTCTGGAATTCTAAGATTCATTTTTGACTGTCTCCTCAGCACTTATTCCAATGCCTGGCCCTTAGTAAGTGCTAATAAATGCTTGTTGACTGCCTAGGTGATTCCATGTTTTAATAAATCCACAGCAGAAGAGATTGTATTTCATTGCAAGGTAACTATAAGATAATAGGGTTGAACCAGAAAGATGGAGGAGGAGAAGGGGGACATGATGAAGGTGCTTTCCTTGTGCATACTATGTTTTTTGCTAATCTTATCTGAGAGCTCATGATACATGAATAATTTATACCCAAGAGGGAAGAGGAAAATGGGATAAGAGTGAAATCCCTGCCTACTAACCATGTGGTCCTGGTCAAATTACTTAATAGTCTATGGTTTTTCTGCATCTCTGGATACGAGTTTGTATTTTTCTTTAAGTCAGGAGATAAACAACATCTGCTCACACTCCAGCTTTGGGGGCAAGGGGGCTGCAGAATGACCCTCTTCAGAAGTCTCCCAGGCTTCCTGTTCTGTTAGGTGGTTCTGTAGTTGCCAGTTTAATGATATTAGTGATTCATAATTAGAAAGAGTTGTTGATTAGCAATTTGTAATCCTTAATTTGCCGTACCACTTAATGGTAAATCCCAAAGCTAAGGACCCATGCCCTTCTCTAGAAGAGAAGACAGAGCAATTAGTGCTCTTTGGGAGGGCATCCATCCAATGTCTCCTTACTCCCCTTCCTGAAATTGTTTCTCAAATACAGAATCAGCATCTGGGATGGTGAAATTATGGCCAAAAAAATCATAAAGGGGGAATTTTTTCCTAGAAGGATGTACTGGCATATAGCACCAGTAAAGGCTGGGTTTAAGAAGTATTTTTGAGACTTTTGCATCAAGATGTCACTTATCAGATCTTGGGCAAAAACCTAAATGTCTGCTGTTTATCCAGAACATTGCTTTTTCTGATGAGAGATCTGGGATGGTAAAGTGGACACAGCTTCTGGCCTGGAGTTTCTGACTTTTAAGGAGCCAGGACTTCCACATACATTATGCATTTAAAGTTAGAAGAACCTTGAAAGGCAAAAATTGACTTGTTTAGGGTCACTCAGATCCTCTGAGACTCCAAATTTAGTCCTCTCCCCATTGCCTTTCCCCGCCCAGAAACAGTCAAAAGGAAGCCTTCGTGAATAATAATGTGAATAGAGATGAACAGGGTGATGGAGCAGCAAAAATACTAATCAGGCTACATTCATCAGCATTGAATTAATTAATCTATGCTGCAACAGGTATTTATTAAGCACCTACTATATGCCAGGTACTGTGCTAAGTGTTTTACAAACATTAGTTTTTAGATTCTTAACAGCAATCTTAGAGTTAGGTACTATTATTATCCACCTTCTTAAAGTTGGGGAAATTGAGGCAGACAGAGCTTAAGTCATTTGCTCACTATCACACAGCTTGTAAGTGTCCAAGAGTGCATTTGAATTCAAGTTTTCCCAATTCCAGACACAGCATAAATCACAACTTCCTAATAATTGGAACCACTTCCCAGTGACATGGGAAACAGTGGATTGGTCTTTAATAGAAATCTTCAAAGAAGAATGGAGTGACTACTCATGCGCACTTTGGAGGGGATTTTTGTCAGGCTCCGGTTTGAACCAGATACTTTTGGGGTTTTCTCTCATTTCTAAGATTCTAAAGTTCTGGGTAATGCTAGATTGGATGATGCTGTTGGAAAGATTCAGAAATAGGAGCTATGGTTTGGAACAGGCAGAGGTTGCTTTGAAGGATATATAGAGTGTGGATTGGCAAAGAAAATAGTGATTGGTCGGGGGGGGGATGTTTGAAGACAGAAACCCAACTATCAGCCATTCACTCTGTATTCAGAAAAGAGTCCTAGCCTGGGCTCTGGGTACTTAATATGAGTATTAAGCAGTGAGGATTCTGGTGATTTGTCGGTGGGATAGAGACAAAGAAAGACAAAATAGTCTCAGAGATGGCACTTTAAGAGAGTCTGCAGGCTTTCTCGTTAACCCCTTTCACTTAAGCCATTAGCCCAGGGTCACACAGTTAGGATTATGGGATCGCAGATGGAGATCTGGAGGAGGGCTTAGAAATCATGTCATCTACCTCCTAATTTTACAAATGAGGAAAATGAGACTCAGAGAGTCCAGTAGGGTCATGAACTACACATGAAAGTAACCTTAGAAGCCATCTAGTCCAACCCTTTAATTTTACATAAGGGGAAACTGAGACCCAGAAAGTTTAAGCAATTAGTCTATATAATATATAGTAAGTGGCAGAGTCTAGTTTTGAACTCAGATGTCGTGATTCCAAGTTCGGTGCTTTTTCTTTGTATCATTGGGAGGGCACCATCATGGTATCCTTCAAAGTGAATGTCCTTCAGGGACCGAGGAGCTCGTTGGGTGCGAGAATGCCGATCTACAATGGAGAACATGTACAGGGTCTTTCTAATTCTGTGCACTTGGCCCGTAAGCTTGGTAAGCTGCCAGTGTTGGCCTTGACCTTACAGAATAAAAACCACAAAGATGGAAATTTTCTCTGCCCTTCTGTGAAGGGGGGTAGGAAAGGTCAGAAAAAAATCCCATTTAAGTCCTGATTGATTGTCTTGCCTGTATAGAGAAGGGGAGTAAATCAGAGCTGGAATTTATCTTCTGGTGGAATTCTAGTAGTGAGTAATTATAGAGTTAGCAGGGAAATGCCCCTAGACCTTTTCCATATTTGCAGGCTCATGGAAAGAGGCTAAACTGGCTGATCCATGGCAAATTACTTCATCTGCCATGCCTCAGTTTCCCTATCTATAAAATGGACTAGATCCCTTCTCGCTCTCGAGCCATGGTCTTATGATCGCAAAAGGAGTAAGTTGAAAAGTGCTGGATTTGGAGCTAAAGACAACTTACTTTTCAGGTGACCCAAGAGAAATCATTCAATTTCTCTGGACTTCAATCTTAACAAAATGAGGGGATCAGACTAGATAACATCTTAAGATGACTTGTCCAAGGTCACTCAAGTGGTGGGCATTAGGGACAGAATTTGAATCCAGGTCTTCAGACTCCAGAAATAGTGTTGTACTAATAGCATTGTACCATGCTGTTTCCCCAAGGCACCCTAGAGAGTCTCAAAGAGTATATGGTCCCTTCTGGATTTGTGACCATAGTCTTCCTAAGTTCATTCAAGATTTCCTGATACCTTCAACGAACCACTTCCACAAGACTAGGAATATCTGGGGGGTTATGTTGTTATTGTTGTTGGGTTTTTTTGCTTTTTTTAAAGGTAGTTTTGTTTTGAATGGGTCCTAACTCTGCTGCGGAGGACTTTCACTGTGGGAGAAAGCTGTCCAATTGGTGTCCTTGGGATAAGGCGGCCCGTTATCAGGGAGGATTGTTCTGCAAAATGGCAGCTCTTGTCTCTGTCAGCCTGGCATATATTGGGACGGCTCATGGCAGTCATTAGACCAAATTCGAATCATGTCTGGAGGTTCCCCCACCTCCAGTGTTTCAATTTCATGAATTGTCAAATAGTGGAGATATTTCATTTAAAATTTGTTTTGTATTTTATTTTATGGAAGATGCCTTACTTTTGATTTATAACTCTGAGTTGCAAGCCTTTAACCTGAAATACTGTTGGACATAAATTTAAAAAGCTGCCACAGGTGAATTTGCTAAATTGGCCTGGCTGGCTTGGGAGGGCACTGGAGAGCTCAGTCTCTCTTCTTCTTCATCTAGGCTTGAGCTGATGAAACAGACATTGCTAGATTTGGAACCAAATGGGTCTTGGGTTTGAATTTCAATTCTGATATTTGCTATCTGAATGCCCAATAACTTTTCTAAGTCTTACTTTGCTCATCTGTAAATTGGAGATAATTGGATTGAATGAAATAATATTGGTAAAGTGTTTTAGAGAGCATAAAACAATCTGTAATGTAGCTATTATTGTTATTACAGGGAGAGTGTTTTTGATCATTGTGGCTCAAAGGTCCTAGAATATAGATTTAGGCCTAGAAGGAACCTTAGAAATCATCCTCATTTAACAGATGAGGAAACTGCTCTTGAGGATTTAGCCAATCCATCCCTCTGAATCTTTGAAAGTTGAAGTTGTCTTCCATTAGGAGCCATTTCCCTATCAGGAAGACTTGATAAATTTAAGCTATTTTTCCTTTGCTCCCAACAAAAAATTTTAACTTGTGAATATTTGGACCTACCTAACCTATAGAGCAAGCAGATGGCTTTTTTCTAAAGCTTGGGAAGCTAATAACGAGTCATTTCAGAGCCCGTCCATATTTTTGCCATATAATGAACTGTCATTATTATAATGAGCCATTCCTGGACAAATGACCTTCTCCTTTTCACTTTCTGGACTCCCAGTAATTAGCAGCTTTCTTACCCAAGGAGCAATGGGGGCAGCAGTGATTGCTCAGATTTGCCTAGAGAGAGAGTTTGGAGTCATCTCCTAGCTCACATATAGAGGAATGGTTTCCGTAAACCCAATCCCAAGTTCTAGGGACTCTGTTCCCTTTTCCAGGTCCGGGTTCTCCTGAACTAATGGCTAACCTATTTTGGCAGCTCCTGAGAGCTTCATTCAGAACACGTTCCTTAACTAATTTAACGTTTGAGCTTCCAACCTCATATTCAATGTGGCACTTGTTTCAAAAGCAGTTTGATGTCATGCTTCCTGCAGGCTACTAATATGGACTGACTTGGAGGGCTGGGGACGGTAGTTAAGTGACTAGACCACACATTAAGTTCAATTGAGGCCCCAGGCTCCTTGGAAGTGTAACTTAAAAAAAGAGAGAGACAGAGAAGTAAGTTCTCCTTGAGGCAGTGAACTTCCCTTTGGCTGACCCTTCCCAGGGAGCTGCAGGTTTTATGCAGATAAATTGTTCAGGCAATAAATGTGTGCGGCCACAAAAAAAACTGGAGCTGGGTTGGCTGGGCGCCAGCAGGTGTTTTAAGTTGGGATGAGGATGGAGAGCTGGGAACTCTGCCCCCTCCCCACTAAAGCCTCGACTTGGTCTGTACAGCAATTACCCGGCAAGCTTTAAAGCTCTGGCCAACCTCATGGGAAAGGAGGCATTCTGGAGAGTAGTTGAGAAAGGAAACAGGGGGTATCTTACTTCCCCCTAAAACAGATCCCTGATAGTTTTGATCTTTTTTTTTTCTATTATCATTTGGTACTAGGAACGAGGATGGGGACAGTAGGGAATAGTAGGAAAGAATCATTTTTTCATAATTATATTTTTTGTGATCTTGTTCTCTTGTGCCTCAGAATAAATCCTTCTATGCTTTTCCTATCCCCAGAGGTAGGTAAAATGCAAATGGCTGAATACCCTTAATGAAATGCCTTTTTTAATTGAGAAATACGGTGAGACAGAGCCCTCAAATTGGAGTGAAGGAGAGCTAAGTTCAAATCCTATCCCTGCTATTTACTAGCTGTGTGACCTTTCTGGACCTCAGTTTCCTCATCTGTAAAATGAGAAGGTTGGACCATTTGACCTCTATGTTCCCTGCTTGCTCAGGCTTTATGATCCCAAGATCTTCTATCCTTAGTTTCTGAAATTAGTTCTCAATGACTGGTGGGCAAACTACAGGTCATCTAATCTAGGGATTCATGATCTCCTTTGGCAGATTGGTGATGAATATGGTCTTCTCAGAATGATGTATTTAATAAATAAAACACATTAAAACAAATGATACATAAAATAAACTATACAGCATCACAAGGGAAGCCGATCATATTGAAGGAAAGATGTGTGTGTGGGGTGTATGTGTGTGTGTGTGTGTTTGTGTGTGTGTGTGTTTGTGTGTAGTGGGTGTGTGTGTATGTGTGGTGTGTGTGTGTGGTGTGTGTGTGTTTGTGTGTAGTGTGTGTGTGTGTGGTGTGTGTGTGTAGTAGGTGTGTGTGTGTGGTGTGTGTGTGTGTGTGTAGTGTGTGTGTTTGTGTGTAGTGGTGTGTATATGTGTGTGTATGTGTGTGTGTGTGTGGTGTGTGTGTAGTAGGTGTGTGTGTGTGTGGTGTGTGTGTGTTTGTGTGTAATGGGTGTGTATATGTGTGTGTGTGTGTAGTGGGGTGTGTGTGTGTGTGTGTAGTGGGTGTGTGTGTGTGTTTGTGTGTGTGTGTGTGGTGTGTGTGTGTGTAGTAGGTGTGTGTGTGTGTGGTGTGTGTGTATGTGTTTGTGTGTAGTGGGTGTGTATATGTGTGTGTATGTGTGTGTGTATGTGTGGTGTGTGTGCGTGTGTAGTGTGTGTGTGTGGTGTGTGTGTGTAGTGTGTGTGTGTAGTAGGTGTGTGTGTGTGTGGGGTGTGTGTGTGTAGTAGGTGTGTGTGTGTAGTGTGTGTGTGTGTGGTGTGTGTGTGTGTTTGTGTGTAGTGGGTGTGTATATGTGTGTGTATGTGTGTGTGTGTGTAGTGGATGTGTGTGTGTGTGTGTGTGTAGTGTGTGTGTGTGTGTGTAGTGTGTGTGTGTGTGTGTAGTAGTGTGTGTGTGTGTGTGTGTGTGTGTGTGTAGTGGGTGGGTGGGTGTGGTGTGGTGTGTGTGTGTGTATGTGTGTAGTAGGTGTGTGTGTGTGTGTGTGTGTGTGTGTGTGTGTTCGTAATTTTTTTCCTCATCCAAGTCCATGGATCCCTGGACATTTTTCCATGAAATGAGTCCATCAATCTGAAGTTAAGAACCTTTGGTCCAGTCCCATCTAGGTATTGTACAGATGAAGGAATTGAGACCCACCCCAGAGCACACCAAAGGGAGGGAAGGGGAACCCCAGATCACTACATCTTTGGGGATTCAGCAAGACTGACTTGCCTGGCCTTGCCCAAGTCCACTTGGTAATTTTAGTTCAGTGATGTTATAACCATTTCATGGTCCTCCCAGACCAAGCAATTTTTCCTCCCAGAGCACCAACATTGGGTGCCTCTAAGAATATCCATTGAATGCCCCATGCTATCAGGCACCCAAGGGAGTCTGAGTCCCCTCTGACCTTATGATTAGACTTTCTGATTGGAAGGGAGGGCCATGGACTAAGATTTAAAGCTCTGGCCTAATCTTTTCCTCCAGTTCCTACCAATGACACATTTTAGAGCCCCTGCATCAGGTATAATCCCTTTCAGCTTCCTTTTGTGTCTTGTCTTCCCCTAGTAGATTGTAAGCTCTTTGAAGACAGGGACTGTCTTTGTTTTTAATATTATAAAATACTCCCCCTACTTTTTCTAACCTCGCCTTTTACAAGCTAATGCATCCAGCGCCATCTCCAGTTCTCCTGATCTACCTGGCCACTGGACCAGAAAGGTTCTGGAGGAGAAAGCGAGGCTGCTGACCTTGCCCGGCCCTCCCTCACTTCATGCACTTGATGTCATGGCAACGCCTCCCTGATCATCATGATCCTACTAGTATCCCAGGGGTTAGCACAGTGCCTCCCTACCCCTCACCCTTGCTTCTTCCTGGGCCCATCCCTCTCTCTCTCCCTCCATTCACTCTCTCCCCTCCACAGCTTTCCTTCAGGCATCCTTCTCTTTCTCCCTCTCATTTCCTCTCCCTCCCTTTCTCTCTTTCCTTCTGTCTCTTTCTCTCCCAATGCCTTTCTTTTCTCTCTCTTGCTCATTTTCTCACCGCTTCCCTCCCTCGAAAAAGCCGCAGTAGCATCTTGAAAGTAACAATGGCGGTGGTAGGGAATGGCAACCTGAAGGCCTGCTCCAAGAAACTTCCAATTACTGAGTCTCCCAATCCAGGAGGGAGGAGCACAGGCTGACAGCCATGAAATGAAGGCTCCGTAATTGGATTATTCTGACTGACATCCAGGAATGGACCTGGCAGGAACAGGGCTGATGCTGCATCCTGCTTGGAAGCCCAGGTGGCCTCCGCCACCCGGGAAGGCAAGAACAAGGATGGTACCTTGGAGATCAGGTGATTTCTATTTTCGTTCTCTGTTTTGCCTAGCGGAGCCTGCTACCTGTCAAATCGGAATAAATGGCTTAAAGACTGACACCCTAATGTCACAGGTTTGAATTAGTCATTTCTTGGGTGTGGGCACACTGATGTCATAGAAATAGCTCTGGCTTAGGAGGCAGGAGAGCAGGATCCTGGTCCTTGCTCTACCATTTCTTAGCTCTGTGATCCCATTTAGCTTTTAAGCCTCCATTTCCCCATCTATAAAATCAGGAGATTGGGCTCACATACCTCTAAGGTCCCTTCTAACCACGCTCCTTTGATTTGGCCAAGATCCTTCCTTCAGTCAAGCTCCTCATCTCTCTCATCTTAGTTTGTCATAAAATCAACATGGCGCCCCAGAAAGAGTAGTAGATTAGGAATCAAGAGGTATGGTTTCTGTTCTAGAGGGTGAGCATGTGACTCACGAAGCAATAATAATAATAAATACCATTTATAGGATGCTTTCAGGTTTATGAAATCTTTTGTATGTACCATCTCTTTGAGCCTCACTGTAAGAAATTACTGCAATGTTTTGTTTTGTTTTGTTTTGAAGGGGAAGGGATAGGGACTGGGTCTATCATTTCAATTGACCAATCAATCAACTGACATTGATTAAAACTCACTATGTGCCATAAACTGAGATAGCCACTGGAAATAAAGATGTAAAACCAATTAAAACCATTTTTACTTTCACAATTTCTCCATTCTTCACACCAAAAAACTCTCTTTCAAGGTTCTACCCTTTGATCCAGCAGGGTCTATATCCCAAGGAAATCATAAAAGAGGAAGAGGATCCACATAAGCAAAAATGTTTGTAGCAGCTCTTTTTGTGATAGCAAAGAATTGGAAAATGAGTAAATGCCCATCAACTGGAGAATGGCTGAACAAGTTGTGGTATATAAAAGTGATGGAATATTATTGTTCTATAAAAAATGATGAACAAGCTGATTTTCAAAAGTCCTGGAAAGATTTACACAAACTAATGCTGAGCAAAACAAGCAGAACCAGGAATACTTTGTGCAAAGTAACAACAGGAGTGTGTGATGATCAATTATGAATGATTTGGTTTTTCTCAGTGGTTCAATGATCCAAGGCAATCCCAATAAACTGAATGTAAATCAACACATGCTATGTTCACTGTTTTCCTTTTTTCTTTTTTCTCTTGTGGTTTTTCCCTTTTGTTCTGACTTTATTCTCCTAACATGGTTCATAAAGAAATGCATTTTAAAAATGAATGCACATGTCTAACCAGAAATAATTATATATATATATATATATATATATATATATATATATATATGTGTGTGTGTGTGTGTGTGTGTGTGTGTGTGTGTGTGTATGTGTGTGTGTGTGTGTGTATGTATGTACAACAAAAGAACATATTCCATCAACTCCTAGTCTTCATTTATAATTTTAAAATGTTTCCTGGGAACACTTAGCTATTAACTGATTTGCCCCAATCATTCAGAAAATAGATACTGGAGATCTTGGGTCTTCTTGACTCCAAGATTATACTACCTCTTGTCTTATACATACTAGGCACTTAATAAATGCTTTTTAAACTGCATTTCTTTGAATTACATCACATTATAGACCATGAGTATTATTATCCCTATGTTACTGGTAAGGAAACTGAGGCTAGTGAGTTTAAGTACCTGGTCCATCCATAGCTTCCAGAGCTTGAAGTCTTCCTGACCTGAAGCCCACTGTTTTTTTCTCCTTTGACAGACTGCTTCTTCTGAAGATATAGCTCCTGGTAGTAACAACCAGAGGGTATGGGGACAGACTCAGTTCTTTACATAGTATAGCCCATTCCCTACTAGTTAATGAAACAAATCCAATGGCTAGTTTCTCTCCCTGATCTTATCCTTTTGGGTTTCATGGACTTCTTCAGTCATCATAGACCTCTTCGTCATATAATATGTTCAAATGCATAAAATACATATAATTACAAAGGAAACCAATTATATAGAATATCAAGATAATTTTTTTTTAAATTGGAGACTTTCCATTGTCCATACAAAGAGAGTTCTTTCAAGAACTGATTCCACTTTTTGATCTATTCTCCAATTAACAAATGGCCAAATGATATAAACAGACAATTTTCAGACAAAGAAATTAAAATCATCTCTAGTTATATAAAAATGCTCTAAATAGCTATTGATTAATGAAATACAAATTAAGACAATTCTAACACAACTCAGATTGGCTAAAATGACAGAAAAAGATAATGATAAATGTTGGAGAGGATGTGGGAAAACTGGGACATTAATACATTTTTGGTGGAGTTGTGAAATGTTCTAACCATTCTGGAGAGCAATTTGGAACTATGCCCAAAGGGTTATCAAATTTGACCAGCAGTGTCTCTACTGGGTCTGTATCCCAAGGATACAGAAGAAAGGGAAAAAGACTCACATGTGCAAAAATGTTTGTGGCAGCCCTTTTTCTAGTGGTAAGAGCTAGAAACTGGAGAATACCCATCAGTTGGGGAATGGCTGAATAAGTTAGAGAATATGAATGTTATGGGATATTATTGTTCTGTAAGAAATGATCAGCAGAATGATTTCTGAGAGTCCTGGGGAGACTTACAGGAACTGATGCTGAGTGAAATAAATAGAATCAAATCAAGATTATGTGATGATCAGCTATGTTGGACTTGGCTCTTTTTAACAATGAGGTGATTCAGGCCAATTCCAATGGTCTTGTGATGGAGAGAGTTAATTGCATCCAGAAAGAGGACTGTGGGGACTGAATGGGAATCACAACATAGTATTTTCACCTTTTTGTTGTTTACTCGCTTTTTTCTTTCTCATTTTTCCCCCTTTTGATCTGATTTTGCTTCTGCAATGTAATAAATGTAGAAATGTGTTTAAAAGAATTGTTCATATTTAACTTATATTGGATTACTTGCTGTCTAAGGGAGGGAGGAGGGGAGAAGGGAGGGAGAAGAATTTGGAATAGAAGGTTTTGCAAGGGTGAATGTTGAAAACTATCTTTGCATGTATTTGGAAATTTTGCATTTATTGAATGCCTACTTCATAGGCTATTTGAATTTAGGCTTTGTTCTTTGGTGACCTCAGGAGAGCTTTTCCTTTAGGATTCAGTTTCCATTGCTAGGAAGGCTGGTCATATAGGGGAAGTTGCAATGGTCTCCAGAGGCCATAAGTCCGACCTTATTACAGATGGAGAAACTGAGGCCCTTGGGGTTAAATGTTTTGTCACATGTCACACAAGTAATAAGCACCAAGTTGGGATTTGAATCCTGGTCTCTGATTCCACTGTTACCATATAGCTTTCCTATGACCTTTATGATTTCTTTCAGCTCTGAATGCATAGTGAATTATAAAATACCAATAACAGATTTTTCCTATACACATTTCTCTGAAAGGTTTGAAAATCAGAACCTTGAGACTCCTTCATTGTAATATTTTAAGGAAGAAAAATCACAATACTTGTACTCTGAGTTTTAGACATAAATTTGCCACATTTTAAAAAATTAATTTAACATTAGTTTGAGCTGATTCCATTTTTTGATCTATTCTCCAATTGACAAATGGTCAAATGATATAAACAGACAATTTTCAAAGAAATTAAAGTCATCTCTAGTCATATGAAAAATGCTCTAAATAGCTAAATTGTTTGTAGACAAGAATTGTTATGGTTATAGTCAACAAATATTATCAAGCACTTCCTATGAGCTGAGTTCTGTGCTAAATGATGGAGATATAAGAAAAAGAAAGGAAGGAAGAAAGGAAAGAAAGAAGGAAAGAAGGAAGGAAGGAAGGAAGAGTTTATCCAAGTCCTAAAGGACGTTACTGTGTAATGGGGGAAGACAATAAACAAAAGGAAACTGAAAGGGGTTGGTGCCAGAAGCTACCCTGTATAGAAGACTTAATGTTGATGGAGTCAAAAGTGAGCAGAGCCACTGATGGAAAAGGAAGGGTTAGCTAGAAAGTTTTTTTGCCCTTTATAAAGGAAGTCTTTGGGATAGTAGAGAAATGTACAAACTGACACTGACTTCCTTTCCCTCTTTATCCCCATTCAATTCACTTAGACATTTTCCTAAAACCAAGACAACTGGGGCAACATTTATAGGAATCTTGAACAAAGAGTTTCACAAAATGATAATACACAATTTAGAGGTAAGTTTTGTCTAATAAATAGAGCAACAATGATTCCAAAACTCCACAGAGGAACAATCCTACTAAAACTCATTTCTCTTTGACTGCACCCCTCAAGATCTCTCCCTCCCACCATCCAAGCTGGTCACAGATGATTTGTGATCTCTGATCAATAGCTTCATCCTTTCTGAATGGAGAAAAGAATACAACCTCTCAATGTACTTTAGCCTATTGAGCTCAGGCAATGGGGAAAGCAATAATATCAATTGCATGAGTGATCATTTTTGTTCTAAATTTAATTTCTATCCTCAATTCCAATTTTTAAGCTTTTTTATTCATGATACATTTTCCTAAAGGAAAATATATAGAAAAAATTTTAGATTTGAGAAAATATTGTTTCTTCACATTTTTTGTTAAATCATTACTACTACTACTATTATTATCACTACTACTACTACTACTACTACTACTATTACTGCTATCACTACTATTACTACTACTACACTACTATTACTATCACTACTACTATTACTATTACTACTACTATTACTACTATTACTACTACTACTACACTACTATTACTATCATTACTACTACTACTACTACTACTACTACTACTACTACTACTACTATTATTACTATTATTACCACCACCACCCCTATTAGTACTACTACATCTAACATATAAAATGGAGATAATAACCTACCTCCCAGCATTATTGTGAGGATTCAATGAGATAATAATTGTAAGGTTCTTAGCACAATGTCCGGCACATAGGAGGTGCTGTTTAATGTGAACTGTCATTATTATTATTATTACTATTATTGTGACTAAGTTTAGCATTTATATAGTAGTTTAAGGTTTTAAAAGTGCTTTATTAGTGTCTCATATTTCCCCCCCAAATGCCCTGAGAGGTAGATGTTATTATCCCCATTTTCCAGATGAAGAACCTGATGAAGTGACTTGCCCACATTTGCCTGTCTAGTGTAGGACTGAGATCAAGATTTGAACGAAAATCTTTTTTTTTTTATTTATTCGAACTGAGATCTTTTTGACTCCAGATGCAGAACTCCTATCTCCTGCTCTAAAGAGAATTTTTTTCTAAAAATGCTTTCCCACTGAGTAGCTCCAATGTGAACAATAGTCCAAGTTGCGCAGATGACCATTTCTAAAAGGCTCCGAAGGCTTTGCTGTGATCTTTTCATGTGTTCTATATGAAAGCCTGGCAGCTGCTGAGTTAGACTCTAATACCTGCTTGTCAAAGCAGCTTGTCCTTGATAAAGGTGGGAGAGGGGGGAAGATGCAAGAAAGAGAGATCTCATCTGTGCCTTTGAAATTCATTCTCTTCTAGTGGATGGCATTGAAAGAATTCACTCACAGAATCTGCTCTGCTCTCATTAAGAAGCCAAGTATTTAATGCCTTTTGTTCAGAGTCTTCCAAACAAAGAGGTGATAATGGAAGCAGCCTTCTGGAGGGGGTGGACCAGACCTTGGTCCCTGAGAGCTGAAAGGATGCTCAGAGAATCATGCGCCCCATTCATGGACACTTTAATTCACTGTCCCTTTTACTCAGTGATGCATAAATAGATATAGTTTAGATTAAAACAAATTCTGGAGGAGACTTCTGTTATCATAGACATCAGTTCCCCCTTCCTGTCCCCCCCCCCCCCACACACACACACGCAGCTCTTTGCTGCCTGTGTCTGCAGAATATTGACAACCCTGGGGAGCTGTCCTTCAGGTAACTATCACCAATCTTTCCAGATTCCTTCCTTTGCCTTCCTTTGCTCTGGTTTGGAATCTTGTCTCTGTGCAGTCCGGGATAGGGGGATATAAGGGATATGCTGCTTTTGCATGGATAGCCCTCAGTTCATCTACTTCTGGATATAAGAAATTGATTCTGAAGATGCTTGAACTAGAAGTAAGGGGAGAATTTCTCCACTCTCATGTCTTCTAGCTCTAATATCAGACCTCTGGAATCCTATTTTTTTGTTGTGTTACTAATTACAGGCCCTAGAGCTGTGAGAAGTATTTTTCACCGGACTATCTGGGACATCCAAGATGGCAGCACCCACATGGAAGATATCATGTTATAGAGAAGTGCCAAGAGAAATGGAATTAGAGCTATAAAGTGGACATCCCTTGGGACAATGGCGCTGCTATTAATCCCGTAACTTACTTTGGGTTGGGACACTTAGGAAATTTTGCCCTTTCTTCCTAGGTTTGAGTTTATTTTATTTTTGCTACTAAACTGTAAATACAGTATCACCTTTCATTGTCTGCAACTCTTAGCTATGTCTGTGATGAATTGATCTGTTTTTGAATATTATCTGTAAAGATAATTTTCCTCCTTTCCTTCTCCAACCTTAGATAGAAACATTAAATATCTATCTATTAGATAGATGGAAATATCTATCAAAGTTACTATCAATGAGAAAATTATCACACTTGGAGTGAGGAAGGTCTATTGTTAAAATCCCACCTGTCAAATGCTCACTAACCCTGTGACCATAAGCAGAAACACATATACACACATCTACCTATGTAAAGCCTATCACATTTTGTATATGTGTATTCTGTCTCTATTCCATTTCTATATATAGGTATGCGTGTATTTGTAGTATATATATATATATATATATATACATATATATATACATATATATGTATATATATATATAATACATTACATTGTATATATATATATATAATCTACCTGTTTTCTATCTATCTATATATATGTATATATATATAATACATTACATTATATATATATATATATAATCTACCTGTTTTCTATCTATCTATATATATATATATATATATAATATTTGGGTTGTAAAAAAAATAGAATAGATACCTTCCACAAATTTTCATCTATTAAATTAAATCTCTATTTTGTCAAGGTGTGGGGAACTTGTGTATGTAGGTAATCTATGTAGTTTATGTACACATTTGATGCAGCATTATTTTCAAACCAATAAACTTTTATTAAGCACAAATTATGTATAAGGTAACGTGCTAAGCACTGAGTCTGCAAAGGCAAAAATAGTCTTCAAACTCACATTCTAATTGGAGGTGGTACAAAGGCAATATTTTATCAAATAAGTATAGGCATAATCTAGTTATCAAGAGTATTGACAATGAGGACAAGTTTCCATAGCAGGTAGCATATGAACTGAAAGAATTCCTGGAAGAATTCAAAGAGGCTAAGGTGATCAGGGAAGGAATTATAGGCAAGAAACTACCTGGGAAAAGGCATGGAGGTGGAAAATGACTAATTGTGGCTGGATACTAAATTAGGAGAGTTCAACTGTCATGGGTGAGGAACAATATGAAATAAACTTGGAAAAGCAGGTTGGAACCAGGTTGTCAAGAGCCTTAAATGCTAAGCCGGGAATTTTGTGTTTTATCCTAGAACGAAGAGGAAGCCATTGAAAATTCTTGAGTAAGGAAGTAGCATAGTTGAACTTTAGCTTTAGGAAGACTTTTTTCCCATTGGACAATCCAAGGCCAATTCATCTGTCTAGGTGTTTGCAGGGACCTCTGTTAATGATAACTATCACATTTCAATAGCAATCCCATCCTTGCCATGATGCTTCTGCTGGACCAGTCTACATCCAACTAGATCTGGGTTTCTTTATAGCCTTTAACCCCAAGTTGTTTTTCATAACAGGAGTTTTCATCAGTCAGAGCAGACTTCTTATCTCCAAGGTATACTTCAAGTCCTCCCTAGGTGTCCTTAAGATATAGCTTCCCTCTGAGCCAATAAGTGAGTTGATGCTTTAGATAGACTTCCTATTGAAAACCCCTATTTATCTGGCTTCTCCTGGTTTCAGTTTCATCCCAACAAAATCTACTTTCTTAAAATCTACTTATCATCTTTCTTTATAAAGTGTGTTCTCAGGGGAAAAATTAGTTTTAAGATGTGGTAAGATTATACTTAAGAATGCATCAAAGCTTTTAAAGGGAAGATAATAACTTTATGATAAAATTTCAATAATAATGATAGTGCTTGCTACCGTCCTAAAATATTATTGCCAAATTGTTAGGATTAGTTCTTTGTTTGGTCCAATAACTTCAAAATCTACAGGGAGACAAAAGGGATGATTTAATGAAAAAAAGAAATAGGTAGAGAGGAAAAGACCCTCAGCTTCTATTAGTCTCCCTTTCCATGCAACCCCTTATTGCTTCATATGTAGGGATTTATAGGAGACAGCTACTCATATATAAGAGTCAATTGTTAAATTTTCAAAAGTTAATTCACTGACTACGTGTCTAAACTATGTGGAGAACATCATATGCACATATAGTGAAGGTTCACATGTATCTTTAATACATAAGAACATAAGCATGCAATGGCAAAAAAAATAATACAGAAGGAACAGGCAGATGGAGTAACAGCACATTTTTTACAGTGAATGAGCAAATCACAATAAAAATAGAAACCCAAACACACAACAATAATTGACATATACATTAAAGTATAGCAACATATGTCATCATATACAAAGCCTACAATACATGCGCAAGCATTAGCATCGTGATCTGGTTACATAGCCAATCCTTCCTTCAACATCCCAAGTTAGCATCCTGAGAGCAGACGTCATTTTTCTCCTTCTATCCTTCGCACTTAGCACTGTATCTAGATTGTAGTCAATACTTAATAAATACTTCTTGAGTGAATGAATGAATGAATGTGTGATATTAGGGGAAGGATTTTTTTTTATTATTACTATAGCTTTTTATTGACAAAACATATGCATGGTAATTTTTCAACACTGATCCTTGCAAACACTTCTGTTCCAACTTTTCCCCTTCTTCCCTCCTCCCTCTCCCCTAGATGGAAGGCAGTAGGGGAAGGATTCTTAATCTGGGATCTACAAACCACTTGAGGGAGTGCCTATGGATAGATTGCAGGAGGGAATTATGAACTTGTAATCTTTAATATTTTAATAATTATGTTTCAATATCTTTTATTTCTTTTATTATCCTATGTATATTTTATGCTTAAAAAAGAGAAGGGACTTTATCAGTCTGTTGAAGGCATCTATGGCACCAGAAAAACTAGAATCTCTGCTTAAGGAGTAACTGCATGAAAGCTTTCTGGTTCTAAGATGAAATAAAGTTTACTGGAAAGACATCCAGGAACAGATACCATTTAGCAGCCTCCTGTCCCAATCAATGTAGCCTTGAATCGGCATCCCAATTAGCTCTGTGGCATCCTGGACAACAGATTTCTGATCTGGAAATCTGGGGAACCACACTCATCAGTAAAACCACTGGAAATCCAACATATGACAGGCAGAACCAATAGTCATTCTGAAGCTGAATAACCATGACCCTTGGGAAAAGAGATTTTATGCTGCAAAGGAGACCTAGATGGAAGGGAAAAAAAAATAAAACTACAGACAGTGTCCTTATGCCATCTCCAGGGAGAGCTGAACAAAGCATTTGAGGGAGGCAGTAGTCTAAAAAGCATTTTCAACAGGAGAAAGGTGAGTGGACTCATGCTATCCCTAGGAGAGCATGTGCAGAAGCCGAGAAAAGCTAATTGTAGGATTATAGGCTTGTGTGTCTAGAGCTGTAAGGGTCCTTGGAGACCCCAGTAAATAGTAACTGAAGTAGAAAAGCAGATACTGCAATCCTGGATATGTGGCTGTCATACACTTCTTTAATAGAGTTCCTGGGAGCACAACCACTGTTCCCCCAGATGCTCGCCCTGAACATGGGGCTCGGGGAGCATCCATCCTCCTTCCTCGGTGCTCCCTCTGAATATCCTGCTTTCATGGGGGTGTATTAAAGTTTGAGATGCAATAATGTAATGAAATCCAGCTAATGTGATCCTGCGAATCACACCGTCATTTGGTCATGCATTTTGAAAAGCATACAATTAAGTAGCTTTTTAATGTAATTATCTGCTTTGGCTCAACTCCCAAACTGGCATTTTGAGATTATAGAGTGAAGCCAGAGAAAGGCACCTCATGTTTGCTGCACCTGGGTTAGCTCTCCTGCTACTGGGGAGGACCGATCTGGGGCACTGCTCTTGGTTTCTTTGGTGTAGAGGTCAGCCATCTTAATTCCCAAAGGAATGGACGTCAGTGTCAATACCAGTCTCCACAGGTGTTTCCTTATCTTTCAATGCGGATGCTTCTGGTGTTTGTTGTCTGTGCAGTATATGGATGGGCTGGAAATGATACTTGAGTTGACTGATTGGGAACCGGTTGTGAAAATGGGACAGTGGCATTTGGAGCCATTAAGGGTGGGATTCTGGAGTGCGTTGTTCCCCCACAAGTGCACACAGTGTCTGCCGGGAAAAGGGCACTAACCAAGAGCACAGTGATAGTGAGAATTATCTATGTGTGGATTGATACACACATATATCAGAAATATGTATACCAGAGCTATTCATAACTCTAGTTTTGAAGCAAGGAAGGAAGGAAGAAAAAGGAAGAAAGAAAGAGAAAGAAAAAGAAGGAGGGAGGAAGGAAAGAAGGAAGGAAGGGGTGGAGGGAGAGAGAGAGGAAGGAAGGAATGGAAGAAGAAAGGAAAGAAAGAGAGAAGAAGAAATGCTGAGTGGGGTCATTAATTTTTTTTTTGTTAAATCAACAAATTGTTCCTTTTAATCCAATAAAAAAAAGTCAATGGGAGTGAGGGGAGGATGTTCTTATGTCATAAAGAGATCAGGGCTTAGGTATGCCCTTACTTTAGTTGAGCAATTTGGAATTAGGTCCAACTGATTTAGGAGCTGGACAATCTTATCTTTCTCTTAAATATATTGCCCCCAAATTCACATGATACACACATATGTTATATAGACATATCTATGTACATATTATAATTAATATAAGTGAAGGTTGTACATACACTACATTTATAGTAGGTTCTTAAAATCTTTATAAATTGCTTTGCTGTGATTTCACCTTTTTATATTTTATTCTTTTGATTTTCCTCTTTTTTCCTCATTCTCATTAAGTTAACAAAATGTTTATCAATTTTGTTTGAACAAAAGAATCAGCTTTTAAAAATCATTTCTGTGGTATCTTTGTTTTTCATTTTGTTCATATCTCTAATTTTCAGTATTGTTCTCTTGTGCTTTTTGGGGGTATTAATTTGTTGACTCTCTTGTTTATATAATTGCATACTCAGTTCATTAATTCTCTCCTTTTCTGTTTTGTTAATGTATTTTCCCAAAGATAATTTTTTTTCTCCAAGTACTATATTAGCAACATCTTCAAATATTGGTGTGTTGGCTTATCTTTATTGTTCTTTTTTGCATGGTTATTAAATATTTCTTTGATTCATTCTTTTACCCATTCATTATTAAAGATGACATTTTGAAGTCTCCATTTAGGTCTGTGTCTACTTGCTTTTGTTTTTCTTGTGTTAATTGTAACTGTAACTGTAATATACCCTGCATATTTAATTAAAAAGGCAGTGTGGTGTGGTGGATGGTGGAAGATTCAGGGAGATAGGCCTTCTAATCATGTTGCAGACACTTACTAGATAAGTCACGTAACTTCCCTGTGCCTCAGCTTCTTATTTATAAAATTAAGAGTTGCATGGGATGGTTTCTAAAGACCCTTTAGTTCTTTAAGCTATGATCCTGTGATAATTTTTATGGAGTTATAGTGTATAAAGAATATTTTCAATATGTCTATCCTTTTACATTTCTTTATAATTTTTCTGTGACTTAGCACAAGACCTATTTTTACAAAGGTACTTTGTGGTGTTGATAAATAATTATGTTCTTTAATGCTCTGAAGACATAATGAGTCCTTAACATTTAACTTTTCCTCCCTTCCTTCTTCCCTCCCTCCCTTCCTTTTTCCTTTCCTTCTTTCCTTCGTTCCTTCCTTCCTTCCTTCCTTCCTTCCTTCCTTCCTTTCTTCCTTCCTTCCTTCCTTCCTTCCTTCCTTCCTTCCTTCCTTCCTTCCTTCCTTCCTTCCTTCCTCCTTCCCTCCCTCCCTTCCTTCCTCCTTTTCTTCCTCCCTCCCTTCCTTTCTTCTTCCTTTCCTTTCTCCCTCCCTCCCTTCTTCCCTTCCTATTCCATTCCCTTTCTCCTCCATGCATATCCCTTATGTCTGTATTATTTTGTCCCCAAAATAATACTTAGTACCTAGGGCCAAATCACATGGCAAGTACTTGACATATATGTATTTGTCTAGTAGGCTGCATTTAAATAGCTGCATTTTCTATAAGCAGGTTTCCTGTCAATTTTGTCCAACTGGGTTTGTACTCTCTCCTCCTTTCCTCAGAACAGGAGTTCTGCCTTTCATTTTTCCTCGATCCACCTCCTCTACTAACAACTGCCTTCCCAAGCAAAGCAGTTTGGGGGCAGCCGTGAAGGGGAGCTTTTCTTCCACCCCGAAGAACAGTTAGAATCGAGGATTATTGGACAGGACAGACTGTGGCAAAGCTACACCTGAGGGTGAAATTCACAGGGTTGGATGCATTAGGAAACAGAATACTAAAACCAGGCCCCAAATGAAACATTTTTGGTGATGAGAGGCAGTCAGTGGGTATAGTAGGTACCGTCCTTTAAGCTTCTCTTGTTTATTCAGCCCATCCGGCGTCCATGGGGGAGGCACAGAGCAGAAATTCTGAAGAATTTTAATTGCTTTGTTTTCTTTGCAGCGGCAAAACAGATGCTTCAGTGGCCTGCTACATCTTCCCCATATTTTCCCCATTTTTTGGTAGGATACTGGGAGAATCCCTGGTCCCACATCCTCCTGGGAGGAGAACTCCACACCTTTGCCGAGTCGTTCCCCTGTTTTAATTGCTCTGATCATTGTGAAGCAAATCGATCATTTTGGGAGATTTTTCAGATTGTCAGGAGCCTCATAAGTGGATTCCAGCCCATTACCTCTTGAAATGACAGAAGTCTCTTCAGGCGGTTCCGGGCTTCCATTAAGCTGGTGAGGGGTCTCCTCTGTTAGCACTTTTTGCCGGGTCTTGTTATTAAGTCATGGCGTGGTGGTGTGTCAGCAGCTCGCAGACATTCTCAAGGGAGGAGAAGCGTCTCTTGGGAGTGTTCCCCTACTGAGACCTTTCCATGGGGGGAAATCAATGTCAGCAGTGACAGAAGGGGAGTGGGTAGCACATGACAGCCTCGGATGGTGAATGACATCTGGGCAGTAATCTTGGAAAATATTCTTACAACCCTCTTGGGTTTGGACTAGAGTCAGGGAAGGCACAGAATCCTGCAATTTGGAACTAATTATGAGGGGTCCTGCTCTACCCTAAGCCATGTGTGAAGTCCTGTAAATGGAAAAGAAACAGTGACATGTCAGAGAGAGCATATGCTAAAAAGAGAATTTAAGTTCAAATTCTGCCTGATGTCTGCCCTGGGCGATTCACTCTGCCTCGGTTTCTACCTTTGTCAAATGCAAGATTTGGATAATTTGGCCCCCACAGTCCTTTCTGTCTGTAGAACTAGGGTTCTGGAAAATCTCGGGTTCATAGATTCATAAAGGAATAGGTAGGATGAGCCAAGTCTTCTTCCTAAGATTGGGTCAGGGAGGCTTGTGGGAGACATGGCTCTGGAGCCGGGCAGACCCAGAGAGGGAGGATGTCTCGGGCAGGCAGAACAATGTGTGGGCAATGGTCGAAATTACTCAGAGGACAGAGGGTCATCTCATTTGGCTGCAGCCTTGAATGCTCGGGAGAGCATTCAGCTGTGATTTCCCTGGAATAAGGGATTCCCAGAGGAGGAAATTCACTCTCCTCGGCAGATTGTCACTCTCTCTGCTACCTGTAACCAGAGCTTGTATGTAAGGGCAGCACAGTGGATGGAGCTCTGGGCCTAAGTCAGCAAGACTTGAGTCGAATTTGGCTTCAGACACCTATTAGCTGTGTGACTCTGAGCAATTAAAGACCCTGATTGCCTATTAAGGAAAATGAAATAAAATAAAGCGGGATATCAATGTGAGCTATGATTAGTAGAGGTGGGACTATTCCATGGGAGGACCACTGGGACGTATTAAGGATGGTGAACACCAAGCTGTAATGTCTAAAAATACCATGGCAATATTGATAAATTGTGCTGGTGGCCGAGAGAGAAGGTGCTGGTGGAGGGCTCCTAACCAGGGCTGAAGTTCTATTCTAATACCCAGAAGTTCCTATGTGACAGTGATTTGTCACACCTTGTCGCAGAACAGTGCACCATGGCCCTTCCTAGACTCCATAGTATAATCCTAGATAATGATGGGAAGATGATGAACCATTTTCTCCCTTAATATCAGACACACTTGGGGCGGCCAGCTGGCGCAGTGGATAGAGCACTACACTGAAGGACTACACTGAAGAAGAACATGAGTTACCCATCCATCATCCCTCACTGTTGCCATATGACCAGATTCCACATTCCTTGTGTGATATCCTTAACTCATCTTCTTAGTCAAAAAGTATTTACTAAGACCTACTGTGTGCCAAGAACTGTAGTAAATACAAGGGAGATACAGAGAAGTTTGAAAATATGAAAGACAAATAATAAAAAAAACATTCATTTATTCTTCCTTTAGATGATAAGCTCCTTGAGGGCAGGGACTCTTTTTTATTAATTATATCCCCAGTAGTCAGCACAGTGTCTGGTACATAAGTATTTGATAAATAGTTATTAGACTGGAATAGTGGACAGTGACATGACCCAAGATCACATAGCCAGTAAGTATCTGAGATGGAATTTGAACCTAGGAATTCTTAATAGACGCTTCATAAGTGTTCATTAATTGCTTGGGTGTTTCCTTCTTTCTGTGGTCAATGAGCCTCTCTCAGCTGAGCTGGGCTGATCCTCAGAAACCTAAGCTGTCACAGGCAAAGGATCTAAGCTTGTGTTCTATTAGCATCATGTTTGAATCATATCAGATTCATAGTTCCTTTAGGTGACTTTCCCAGCTTCCCATTCATCCCTTACCCTAGTGATGTCAGACTAAATTGAAACCAATCTCAGTGACTTGGAAAAACACAAATTCATATTATCTAGGTTTTATTGTATTATTACTTACTTTTAAAATATGACTTTTTAATCTGGTTTGACTCTGTTCACCTAAACTCTTCCTTACACATTTGAAAGTACCTTAGCTCATTGATTGAGTGAATGATTAATCAATTGGAGGAGTGAACAGATTTCACCCTTTGACTTTAGGTAGACATGATCCCATGCCCTCATTTTGCAGATTATGGACACTGAGACCCAGAAGCTGTGGCTTGGTCAAGGTCAAGAACCTTGCCCGCACAGTTGTAAAAATAGGGACCATCTGTGGGCCACCTCATAGCCTCCTGTTGAACGTGATGACCTACCATGGGACTCTGGTTCACACCCATCAGGGAGTTTGAAGGACAATAGACTGCAAAGCTTCTTGTCCTATGAGAGAACTCACACATTAATGCCTCTGTCCAGCCCCAATCGACTTCCTGGATGCCATGTCTTGCCTTTCATAGGGGATCTGATTTATGATGTGGCTGCCAGAGATGGGGGTGGGAGGGAAAGGCTTCTTCGCTGGTAGATGTTATGTTCCTGTGGTCTCTACTTGGGCCTTATTTATAGCTTTCTGGGCCTCGCAACAGGACTCCACGGCCCACAAATCATTCTGTGAGATGGGGGAGGGTTTGTGCCTAAACTTCCCAGGGATCAGGCAGTAAAGAATTGCAGAAACTCCCCCCAACTTTAATCTATAAATCTGAGCTTCCTTCCACTTATACTAAGATTGGCTCAGACCAATTAGAATAAGGCAGCTTAATTTCTTTGGGGGGTGCACTAGGGCAGATTAAAATAGTTAATATTTTGTTTTATCTTTATTGACTTGACTAATAATGTAGAAAATACCCTTCTTAGGCATCTCACAAAGGCGATTATCCTTCCAAAAAGAGAAAGAGAAAGAAGACTGTGAGCTGCATGTTGATGGGGAACGGACGGCACCTTAAATCAACCTGCTTAAAACAATTAATGTTTACCTTTCTGGATGTCACTCTCTTTTCCTCTGCTATCCTTCATTCAAATACTTTTCCTACAATTGAGGCCTGAGTTTTAGCCAGATGGGTAAGTGGGCTGTGCTGCAGGTCATTATCTTATCTGGCAGGTTATAAATCGGTAATCAGGAGATGCAAATTGCTGCTGCATTTTAGGGAGACTGCATGAATCAGGGACTAAATCAAGCTGGCATCTAGCCCAGGTTTATCTCTGTCTCTCTGCATTAACTGATTTGCTTCCTTTTACTGGCCTAGTTTGGTCCAAAATCAAACATCAAGTTTACAATTTCATGATGTGTTGTACACAGTAGGTGCTTAACAAATACTTGGTTAGAGTAAAATGAATGGGGGAAAGAAAGTCAAGAGAGTAAAGGAGCCTTTTAATCTTATTTACAAATGAACAGGGTAGGAAATAAAGATTGTTGTTGTTTTCTTGGTAGAGATACTGGAGTGGTTTGCCTTTTCCTTCTCCACCTTAATTTACAGATGAGGAAATCGAGGTAAACAAAGTGAAGTGACTTGTCCAGAGTCACACAGCTAGGGAGTGTTTGAGGCTAGATTGGAATTCAGGTCATCCTGAATCCAGGCTGATGCTCTATCCACTGTAGATGACACTGAGATGGTGCTATCTCAGGGTCCTTTATCCCTGACTGTCACAGTTCTGACATGTCGGATATAAGTATGCTAGAGCGAACAGAAAGGGACCAAGTCGTTGTCAAGGATGCTGCTATATCCACTTGGGTAACCAGGCAACTCCATCATCTATCTCAGAGAGTCTCCATACTCAGGACCTTGGATAGCTCACACCTGAGAATCCCTCAGGGGGAATCTGCCCAAGAAAGTACCAGAGTGGAAACCCCCCTAGGCTCTCTCTCCTTTCAGAACATAAACTCCTTGGAGGCAAGGTTGGTTTGTGTTCTTTCATTGTATCTGCAGAGCTCTGTTACGTTAATCCTTGCTGATTGACTCTCCCCTCCCTCAAATTGCCCTTCTATAGACTAGATTATGTCAAACACCAAGCCATACATGCATAGGATTTGCATCATCTTGCTTTTATTTAAAAAGTTCTTCCCTTTTTTTTGTATCATGTACCTCTTGGGCAATATCAGAGGAAGCCCTTTGCAGAAGCATGTTTATACATAAAATAAAATGATAGCCCATTGTATTGAAACACTTATCAAAATATTAGAGAAAAAAACAAACAAAAATAAGCCAAATTCAGAGACCCTAGCTTACAAACTGCCTAGAATGGAAGAAACATAAATGCCTGGTTAGGGATATTTCCAATAGCTCCAATAGACTCCCTGCCCCACCGAGAAACTCTCTAGGCTTCTGAATGTTTCAGTAACCTGGTTCTAGGAAAGAATTTATCAAAATTTCCTTGAAAAACATGCACCTTATTTTTAAAGACATGAAAAGAAGTAAAATTCCCAAGTCCCTTCTAGACTTTGACTATAACTAACAATACTTTTGGCTATGTTTCTTCCTGGGCCTTTCTCCTGTTGTAAAAGGCGCTTCTTAGTTTGGCCTCAGGCTTTGTTTCCTTCATTTAGTTAACATTTATTAAGGGCCTACTATGTGTCAGCTATTGTGGTAGATGAAGCTCCAGGCCCTCTAGCTCTGAATCACTTATCGAAGACAGAAAAGAAAGTGGGACATACCCACCAAAGAGCCTGGATGGACAGGACCTTCAGTAGGGCAGCTATAATGGCACCATAGTGCACAGGGTACCAGGCCTAGAGTTAGGAAAACTCAACTTTATGAGTTCAAACCAGCCTCACATACTTACAAGGACAGTCACTTCATCCATCTGCCTCAGTTTCCTTAACTTTAAGATGATCTGGAAAAGGAAACAGCAAAGCAGTCCCATATTTCTGCCTAGAAAACCCCAAATGGGGCTACTGAGAGCCAGGCAACGTTGAAACAACTTAGCAACAAGAAGGTTCCAGGGATCATACTTAGTGCTGGTAGCAAAAGACACTTACAACTCTCAAAGAGCTTGCATTCTAATGGAGGAGACAGTGTGCAAGCAAAAATATACAGGGTAAATTAATTCATTAATAGAGGGAAGTCACTAGTCAAGAAATGAGGTGAATAAAACTGAAGCTTCTATGGCCTTTTTTGTAGGGTGGAGAAGGGTCGAATTTTTTGGATATCTAGGTTGAAATAGCCAATAGACTTAGTTTGGAGAGTGTTCCCAAGGTGGGAAGTCCTACCACTGTAGATCAAAAACTCTTGGTTTTGACTTTGAGAACTTCCTGGGGCACTGAGAGGGACTTGCCTAGAATCCCACAGCTAGTGTGTATTGGAAGCAAGGTTTGATTCAGTCTTCCTAATTCCCCAGGCAGCGGTCTCTATTAATGGCTTCTCCATGACTACAGCATTTTCTTGTATGATTTCAGAGTCCTGGTTGTGGGTACATTAGATGTATTTAACACAAAAATGCCGAGAGAGAGATTTCTTGTGGTTATCCAACATTAACAAAATGGAGTCCTTCATCGAGAAAATAATCGATCAGTCAATGAAGATACCTTTATTAAGAGCCTGTGATCTGATGGGCATTATGCTGGTAGCTCTACATCCTGTACTAAAACAAAATGAAACTGTCACACAATCATTGATTTCATGTTGGAAGAGAGCTTTAAAGGCCATCAAGTCTACCCTTCTTATTCACCTGATGAGAAAAATGATGTGCAGAGAGATTTGGTGACGAACCCAGCATTGCAGAGCTAGTAAGCTTCTGAGGAAGCCTTTGAACCCAGGTATTCTTTACCCCAAGTTCAGTTCTCTTATCCAGGATGCCCTCCCTCAGGAATCTTACATTCTACTGGGGCAGAAAACAGTGTATGGGTAAGAATAGAAGAGTCACGAGTGATAGCAAGAAGGGGTGGAAAGGAAAGGGAATAAGAACTGGTATTCTGAGATTTTGTCGTATTTTTCCACTGTAAGCACTAGATTGTCCATTCCAAGAGATGGGTCATAGTTCCATCTGTGACTTTGAGCAAGACCCTTCACTTCCCAATTTTGTATCTCATTCTATCTGATATACACAATATAATGTATGTAAAACATATAAATGTGTAGTATATTTATAATATACAAAATAAGTTAATATGTTAAAAATGTTTATAAAAGAATACAAATCATAGTTTATGTTGCCCGGACCTTATGATTTCTTTGCTATAAGAAACTTCTCCTATTGCATTTCCTCTACAAAGAGAGATGGATAGTTTCTCCATCACTTTGAGATGTAGAAAGTTACCTAAGAGCAGAAAGACTTGCTCACACTTGAATGAGACATGACTTGAACTGGGGGCTCCCTGATGCTGAGACCAACTTGCTATCCATTCTACCATCTTTTTGCATTGAGGATCACTTTACACTCTTCAATATCACTGAGCTTCCCCACTTCCAAGGGTTTTTGTTTGTGTGGATTCTGTTTATTAACATTTAGAAAATGAGAAATTGAAACACCTTAGTTATTATGAAAATAGTTTTGACCTTGAGAATCCCCTGAAAAGATCTTAGAAATCTCCTTAGAAACCTGCCCTGTATCATATTTTAAGATTATTCTATAAGGAATATAAAGAATACAAACATACTCACGTACATATATATGTATATATAATGTATAAATATGTGTTATGTATATATACATACATGCACATGTGCATGTATACAAGCATACATTATATATACATGCATGTATCATATACGTACATGTATCATGAGTGCTTGCGTGCACCTGTGTGTTGATATAGACATGTGTGTGAGCAGGTATATACATTATACATGTATAAATACATATTTTCTCCATCCTATAAACATACACATGCCTATATTCATGTCTATATTTCTTTCCCCCTCCATTCAATTTCACAGACCTCCTGAAATTGTGACCCCACAGACCCAAGTTAAGAACACCTACTATTCCTGCTGCTCCTCAGCTGTATATGGAGGAGGGGGTTGGGAATACAAGCCATATTGGTTGAAAGTGGAGGTGGAGAGAAAGCCTTTTACACGCTATGCTTTAACATGAAGGTTGGTTTTCCTTGTATACTTTAGGAGACAAAAATTACAATATCAAAGCTAGATCGTGAAAATTGTAAGTTCACTGACCTTCTTGCTGTTATAATTAGTATGGTCCTTGAGTCTGATCTATGCAGGGTTTTTTATATCATTTCAGGGAAACTGAGCAGAAAATTGCCTTCTCCCATTTGGGGTGTTTTCGATAACTCGGCATTATCTGCGTGAGTGCTGGGGAATTATGGGTCCCCCATCCCCCATCTACTCCCCAGTCCTTGTTATGGCAAGGATGCCAGGAGCAGGAGAAGCCCCAGCCTGAGACTTAAATACCATTTTATTCACCGGGAGTTAACTCGGGTACCAGGCTCTGTGCTGCTGATGTTCACTGAGGTTCTCCCAGCTCCGGGAGATGCTGCTGGGGCCGATTTTATGGCAGCTCATTGAGGATCTCCTCGATCATCCTTATGGGTGGCACTGGCACCATGGAGATTTCAGAAGGAAATGTCAACCTCTCCGAGCATAAAATGTCAGGGTGTCCTTGAAGGCGCTGAGACAGGCAGTTGTGATTTTTTGAGTTCTTTGCGAGCTGCTTTAATGAGCAGACAGAGCCAGCCCGGCGGTCATAAAGAACTTTGCAACTTAGATAATCATAATAATCTCTTACATTGATAGAGGGCTTTAAGGTTGGCGAAGAACATTGTGCCAGTTATCGCTATGAAAGGGGATTATTAGCCTCAGTTTTTAGAGGAAGAAACCGAGTCCCATCGAGATTGGGTAAACGATTGGCCCCGTTGCACATAGATTGGGACTCGCTGACCTCTGAGGTCTACTTTAAATGTTTAAATCAACAAGCATTTATTAGGTGCTTTCAATGATTCTAAGCTCCCAGCTTCCATTTGGGCTTCAGGCAGTTTCTGTACCTAAGCTTCTCGGCATCTCCAGCTTTGGGGTTCTGAATGCTGATGCTCCAGACGCTTAGTCAGCAATGATGGATTCCATCCTGCTTCACATGGTCTTTTACCAAGGTGGGAAATCAGACACCGACATTCGATAAAAATTTCCAACACCAACAGAAACAGGATGGAACCCAGGTTTTCTTGATCCCAGTCAAACAAAGCACTTCTTCAGTTAAACAATTTATGTTTTGTTGCTCCGCCATTGACAGTCAATTTTGATCCTTTGTGATGCCCTTAAGGATGTTCTTGGCAAAGATACTGGAGTGGTTTGCCATTTCATTCTCTAGTTCATTTTACAGATGAGGAAACTGAGGCAAAGAGGGTGAAATGATTTATTCAGGGTCACACAGCGAGAAGAGCCTGAGGTCAAATTTGAACTCATGAAGATGAGTCTTTCTGACTCCAAGCCTGGTGCCCTGTGCACTATGGCACTGCTCGTTGCTCACTCTCAGTCTCTGTGGTTGTTTAATTCCCGTCTATTTACAGAGGATACAGAATATCCCCCTACTCTCCCATTCTCATACTGCATTCAGCCAATGAAATGCTTATGGATGATTTCATTAAAAATCAGCTGAATGGATTTTTTTAGAGGGATGGGATTTGAATGGGCACATTTCATAGGATTATATATTTCAAGTGGGAAAATCTTTAAAATTTACCAAATCCTAGGTCTAAAGCAAAAAGGGATCTTGAAGATTATCTGATCCAATCTTCTCATTTTACCAAGAAGGAAACTGGGGAACAGAGAGATAATCTGAGGTTACTCAGGTAATAAATCAGCAAGCATTCATCAAATGCCTATCATGTGCCTACCACCATGGTAGATGTGAAGGAATTTGAAAACAAGGCCGGAAACAGTTCCTCCCCTCTAGGATCTTAATGAAAGAGCTAGAATTCAAACTCAGATCTTTTTATCCCACATTTTGTGATCTTTTTGTTATATCACACAGATCCCACTCAAAATAAAAAGTAAAATTCTGAACTACTCAAAGTATCTTCAGAATTTTGTTTGAAAAATCCAACTTTGAGAGATTAGTACTGATTTAGTGGGTAGGAAGCATGATGTCAATGACTGGAACCATCGGATTTGAAGTCAGCTGACTTGGACGCTAGTCTTTAAAACTTCCACTGGTGTTCTCTGGGAACCAGCTTCTTCTTCAAGGTTGGGCCAGTGAGACTTGGCCATTCATCATGCTGACCCTGCCAGATACAGAGTGAACCAAAGGTTCCATCCTCTTCATGAGACCTTTGGGGAAAATAGAGTTTTCCCAACATCAAAAGTTGAGACCATAAAGGCGTTCTGATTAATGCTCAGTTAACCAAGTATTTGATGAACCACAATTCCCCATTTCCATATTTAATATTATTTGAGGTTTGAGGTTATATTTCCTCTTCATAAGAGAAAAAAGAATTTTTGACTGACTTTTGTTATTGTTGTTGCTGTTGAAGAAAATATGATTTAAATCCACAACTATTTTAAATATATCTTAATATAAAATGTGTTATAATGTAAGCAGTGGGCCCCGTCTCAACTTTTTTTTGTTAACAATCTTGGAATATCTTACAAATCTCTCTCCTTTTTGCTTAGGACCCATGTAGCATTTCTCCTGGGAACACCAAACCATAGCTCATGTCTAACTCTTTAAAGAAAAGGCCCTCAGATCCCATGCAAATATTCAAGCTAATAAGAATGAGATTTAAGATGGATTTTACTTAGCCAGGGAAAAATGAAAAAGAGAACTCAAACGAACTCTAAAAAAGTGATTCCACCTCCCTCGGGGATATGTAGAGCCTTCCATATTTATAGCACAGGCCAGGTTTGGAGTCATCCTTAGAGGAGAAAACACTTATTTCAATTTATTACCCCCGTATCTCCTCTTCACTTTGTATTTCCATTTGTCTTTGTTCAAGTGGTGGCAACAGCTACATCTGTGTCTGATAATGTAGAAATGAGCTAACGGAGAAACAGAAGAAGCCATAATAGGCAGCCATTAATAGAGAAGGAGAATAGGAGCAAAGCACAATATCTACCACTCCTTTGCAGGCAGCTCTCAACCCCTGTGTTTTGTCTCTTCTGGTTACTCAGAAAGCCCACATTTCAACTGCTCCCTAAAAAGCCTTAGATCAAGTAAGTGATCCCTTCCTCAGTGTCTTACTGGCTCCCCCTTTCAAACCCCTGAATAGACTATCTGCTGGCAGGTCCTCTTGGTTTCTGTCCACCCAACTATGTCTTTTCCTAAGTTCTCCAAATAATATTAAATTCACTCCTGGTGTCTCCCTTGACTACTCTCATCTGTCCCAGTTCATGTCATCATTGTCATAAAGGCAGTTCAGGGATCGAACAGTATCTCCCTTTGTGGGGGTCACATACAGCAAACAGTGGTTGCCTGAGAACTTGAATCAGGAGACAAAAATGGAGTCCTAAAGTTTATAAGAGGAAAAAAGACATCTTTGGTAGAATGTGCTTACACTTAGGTGCTTTTTGCATATCTATATCTTTATTACTATATAGAATATATATTAGATACATATAAGTGTCTTTTTATGTAAGTGTGTCTACATCTATGTCCCTATCTGTTGTTTTCCAGTGATTTTTCAGTTATGTTCAATTTGTTCTGATCCCATTTGTCTTAACAAAGATACTGGATTTTTTGCCCTTTTCTTCTATAGGTCATTTTATAGATGTGGTAACTGAGGCAAATGGGGCAAAAGACTCATCTTCATGGATTCAAATCTGCTCTCAGACACTTCTTGATTTCGTGATTCGACTTGACCAGAATCACAAAATCAAGAAGTGTCTGAGAGCAGATTTGAATCCATGAAGATGAGCCTTTCTGACTCTAGGTCTGGCACTTTATCCACTGTGCCCATCTTCAAGGGCTGACCTCTCAAATAGTGGTCATGGGGGTAGCTAGATGGCACAATGGATAGAGCACCAGTCCTGAAGTCAGGAGGACCTGAGTTCAAAAATGGCCTCGGACACTAAATACTTCCTAGCTGTGTGACCCTGGGCAAGTCACTTAACTATCAATTACTCTAGAAACTACAGTTTTTAGAGCATCAAATAAAAATGCATATGCCACATTAAATAGCATTTCTACACAATTAAAGCAAATTAAAATGGCTATTGAATTTCAAAAATAGCCATCTCAGCATTGTTGGTTGGATAATAAAAAAAAAAGAAAAAGAAAATAAAAAATAAAAAAATATTATGATCATGGCTGGAACACATCTGATAAATTTATGCATTTGCAGTGTTAGCAAATCTCCATTTATGATCAATTAATATAGATTTCCCCAAACCCAAAGGACTATGAGCATTTTAAAAATTCATTTTAGTTTGCATTTATTAAGGGCCAAGTACTGTGCTAGCCCACGTGATTCCCCTTCCTCAATTCTCTACGCTTTTCAATGGGCAGCCTTCCACTCGGCTTCCAAAATGATCTTCCTAAATCACAAATCTGTTCATATCATGCACACAACCTCTTACCCTCCCATTCAAGAAACCCCAGTGGCTCCCTATTGCCTTCAGCAGCCAATAGAAAACCCTAAGTCTAGTAGCTAAAATCTTTCACATCCTGATCCCTATCTAACTTCCAACTTTCTAACTCTTTCCATTCTTCCATGCACTCTTCTATCCAGTGACACAGAAAATGTCCCTTGTCACTGGCCGAATGCTCCTGACCTCTTTGAAGACAAATCCCACCTTCTGAAGGAGGTCTTTCTCGATTGCTCCTGCTGTTACCTTCTCTCAGAGAAGACTTCCATCTCCATTGTATTACGTGAACTTCATTATTGACAGGTCATCTCCACCATAGAATGGGAGCTTCTTGAGGGCGGGGATCCTGCTTTTGACCTTGTTTTTTTATCCCCTTGATCAGACTTGACCTAGGTTCTGGCACCCAATAAGCACTTAATAAATGTTTGTTTATTGACGGACTAGAGTTTGTCCATGTGAGTGGACAGAACAGGATGGCCGTAAGAACTGAATTAGAAGCAGTTGACTTGTTGGACTTGTTGGACTGATTGGATAAAAGGTGTGGACAGGGTGTTGAGTTGAGGATGACTCCTAGGTTGTCTATACATAGGTGACAAGAAAAATGATGATACCCTCAACAGATCTAAGGATGCTAAGAGGAAGAAAAGATCCCAGTCAAGGAGGGAAAGATTGTGAATTCTGCTCTGAATATTGGGTTATAGACTCATATCTAGAGCTGGAGGGAACCTGAGGGGGCACTTGCTCCAGTCTCTAAGTTTGAAGAAGAAACCCAGCAATTTACCAATGTCATATAGGTAACCAGTGACAAAGGCAGGATTTGAATCGAGATCCATTGAATTCAAAGCCAGCGCTACGAGTTTGTGATCCTATGGGACTTTGTCTCTTGAAGCTGAGCTGGATTTTCCCCTATAATTAAAGTGTGAGCTCCTTGAGAACAGAGACTGAGTTTTTTCCTCTCCTTTCTTAATATTCTTAGTCCTTCATATAAACTTGGCACAGAGTAAGCAGAAATGCTTTTTCATGAATTCATACAAAGAAATATCTAGCATTTCAAATCTAGAATTGCAATGACAGGGTGTATTGGGAAATTGTTTGGACACAGAGGAAGAGGAGCTTTCCAGATGCCCTTCGTATTATTCTGCCTGGGCTTCCTAAGTCTAACAATAACTCCAGCTAGAAAGGACCCACGCATTTTGGAAACCGTATCCTTCTAAAGAGCAAACACCAGCACTCCGGCATCATCTCCCGGACAGCGTGGTCTTCTTGGAGAATGTAGAACAAGCAACAATCCCCCTAAGACAGCCAGGCCTCCTCTCCGCTTTTTGAATACTGCAGTTTCTGGAGCATCAAATGAAAATGGATACACTGCATTAAATAGCATTTCTACACAATTAAAGCACATTAAAATGGCTATTAAATTTCACAAACAGCTATCTCGGCATTCTTGGTCTGATTAAGCCGTTTTTCTGCTGTATTAAAGGGTGACTGTTACTGCTGGGGCCTCTTTCCTATTCCACCCCCTTTCCTTATTAAGCTTCCCAGGCTCCCCCACCCCCAATTCTTAGTCTTATTTTTGACGTGTCACTCTCTCAAGAATAGAAATGGACTCTTCCAAAAATAAAAAAGAAATGGACTCTTCCCATAAAGAATCAGAAAGAGGCAAAGCTTCAAACTAATAGAACCTATGTTTACCAACGTGTTCTTTGCCAAACATTGCAGTATAAAGATAAAAAGGAACTAAGACTTGCCCTCCAGGAGCTTATGTTTTGCTGCAGAGGAAAACACACTGAAACATGTTTGAGTTGATTCACTATAAGTGTTTGTTGCTGGGGTTTGTTTTTCATTTAAGCTAGGTGAGGGGTGGGAGGGAAAGTAATGAATATTTGCTAATTAAAAATAAAAGGAGAGGAAAGTGGTCAGAGAATTTTCAGATCTTTAAATTTCCTTCAGAAAAAAAAAGACAGAACCATGCTTCAGAGGGAATACGGAGCAGCAGAAATAAATAAAAGTTAGGGGAAAGCAGTTGTTCTCCTAAGATAAGTTAAGAAGACCCCAGGGAAGACCTGAACTTGAGGGCAGAGATTGGGCCAGAGTGAAATGCAAACATGTCCAGACCAAGTCTTTGAGGAATTAGGGGTAGCTGGGGTTGGAAGGCATTCTCACCCTTAGACTTTCATCTCATGGAAAGCGTTGGGGTCTGTTGGCTCAGTATAAGAAGACCAAATAAAGGGCCCAAACACGGTTATGCTGACCAGTCATGTCCTGGGGCTGAGCTGCTGCAGGGGAGGATGAGCTACCATACACCTGGTGAGTGCCGTAGCAGAGGGGAGGGCACTTGTAGGATGGCAGAGTCCTTGGTTTTTGTTCCAGGGCAGAGAAGACAGAAGTAATTCGTAGCCACCAGAACGACCTCAGAGGAGATCTTATCCAGGGAAAGAGTGACTAGGGGCTCTAATCATGGCTTGGGAGTAGAGAGGAAACCCCAAGGTTGAGCCCTGAAACTTAACTTCATAAAATAACAGTAAGAAGGACCTAACACTTGGGACATTATTCCCCATACCTCAGGACTAGAACTTGATCACACTAATAGCTGATAATAATAAAAATAAGTGAAAATGAGCAAGCAAAAGAGAAAGTACCCAACCACAGATAGTACAATGGGCATAGAGAAGAACTGGGTTCATGTTCAGAGGAAGATAATTTTTCAATGAGAAAGATCAAATGGTCCCAGGCATAAAAAGAGTTCTCAGAAGAACATTAAAAAATCAAATAAATGAGATTGAGAAAATATTAAGGGGAGGGGGGAGAATAAGAACAATCCAAGAAAGACAAGAAAATTCTGAAAAGAAAGTCAATCAACATGAGATAGAGAACCAAAACTTAAGGAAGAAAATAATTCCTTGAAAACTAGAAGTAGGTAATGGGAAGCTAATGATGTTTTAAGACATAAAGAATAATAAAACAAAACAACAGATCTGAAAAACAAATTCAGGAGAAATAATATAAGAATAGTTGGACTGCCTGCAAATTATGATTAAAGAATCTTGATATACTGCTCTGAGAAATTATCAAGGACAATTGCCCAAAATTCGCAGAACAAGAGAGCAGAGTAGAAGTTGAAAAAAAAATCTACCAATCACCCCCTGAACAAGATACCAGGAAAAAAATTTACAGAAATATATTTCATAGTCAAGTTTCATATCTCCCAGGTTAAAAAGAAAATATTGGAGCTAAATTAAGGATTACACAATTATACTTGTAATTATTACATTGAAGAACCAAAGGTCTGAGAACACTCATTTCAAAAGCAAAAGGGCTGGGGTTACAACCAAGGCTAACTTTGCCAGCAAAATTAACCTAAAAGGCCATGTATTTATGACAAAACCAGCAGAACTTAAGTAAAAATTAGACATTTAACATCTAAAATCAATTTTAAGGAATCCAATAAAGTCAAATCATTTACTTCTCATATGTGAAAATGTTATCAATTCTTTTATGTCCATCATTTTTATTTGGATAGTTTAAAAGAAAAGCTCTGGCTGAGCTTAGTATGATTAAAAAAACTGAGTAGAGAGAAATAAAAAGAAGCAATTATCTCATACAGATGAGGCAAAAAAAAGTGAGGAAAAAGATGATACAGAGAAAGTTAGACCATTTAAAATAACTAGACAGCATAAAACACCCAAGAGTTTAGACACATAATAGACAATAATATAGACACATAAAATAGACATAGGAAGTATATGAATATAAACATAAAACATGCTTTATACAAATAAAGTTAAATCTAAATAATTGAAGTAATAATTGTTCGTGAGTAGGAAAAGCCAATAATAAAATGACAATTTTACCTAACTAATCTATTCATATAATGACATCTCAATTAAATTACTAAAACGATTATCTTACTGAATTAAAAAAAATAACAAAGTTCATTTAGAAGAACAAAAAGTCAGGAATTTCAAAGAAACCAGAGGAAAAAAGATATAAAGGAAACAGATTCAGCGCTGTCAGATCTTAAACCTTATGATAAGGTGAAAACATTGTAGCAGTGTCAACTGAATAATTTTGATTATTTTAAATTAAGATTTTATTGTATAAATAAAACCCATGCAGCCAAGAATAGAAGGAATGCAGGAAATTAGTAAAAACATTTTCATAGACCGTCTCTCAGATAGCATGTGATTGGTTGAAATATTGCGGTGATGCAGGAAATGGTGTGGATTGGTTTAGAGAAGCATGGAAAGGCTTGGACTTAGGAAAGAAGTTGCTTTCCACCTTTAAAGAAACAGATGACAAGTAGAAAAAAGCATAGTACAGTCATATATATATACACACACATATGAGTATATATGTATATAAATGTGAATGTTTATAGATATCTATAATGGAAATATATATATATATATATATATATATACACATGTGTGTGTATATGTTTATTTCCATGCTTAATTGTAGTCTTTTGATAGAGGCAGGGAGGAAGGGGCAAAAATAAAGTAAAAAGTGTGCAGCAAAGAACAAAAATAAAATGTACAAGAAAAGCTGGATATCTTTGAAAATAATGTGTAGAGTTTATTATATAGGTTTTGTTGAAATGGAAATTTATTGCTTCATAGTGAATACTTTCTTATGTTTTCTTATGGTCACAACAATTTTTTTTTCCTTTTCTTATTTTGTACTTAAGTTTAAAATAAATTGTAAAATGAAAAAAACAATGAAATTAATAATTAAATAAATAATGAAAGCAGAAAGAGACAGAGATGGACAAGGGACACTAGAATATGCTATTGGGAATGTGTCTTTGGTGAGCCAGCAATGGCTGTCTGCCAAAATTCAATAAGCATTTATTAAGCATTTACTATATACCGGGTACTTTGTAATATTCTTAGGATTCAAAGACAAAACAAGGCAGCCTGTTTCCCTCTTCTCCACCCCACCCCCAGTTTACATTGCATTTTAAGATAGCCACATATACAACAAAAATAGCAAAATTAAGTAAAAAGTAACTTCCATGATGAACATGGGGTGGTGAATATCTGGTCAGCCAATCAATAAGCATATATTAAGCATCTACTGTATTCTATACAATCTATTAGCAATAATAGAGGCAGACAGGTGGTGCTGGCCCTGGTCGACCTGAGTTCAAATGTAGCCTTAGACAAGCACTGAATGTGTGATCCTGGGCAAGTCACTTGTCTTGCTCAATTACAAAATGGGATAATAATAGTAATTATCTTTGAGGGTTATTATAAGGATCAAATGAGATAATATTTGTAGAAGAGAGACCCAGAGGATGGATTCTTCTCGAGTCAAGGGTAGAAGGGGCCTTCTGGAGGTAGAGACACAAATGGGAATTCTGGCGCCTGGAGCAATTAAGTGTATCAAGTGAGGAATGGGGAAGGGAGGCCACAGTAAGACCGGACCTGTGCCTGATGAGGTTAGGTTGGAGACAGAAGTCTTGGTAGTAGGGGAATGGAGGCCAGCGGTATAAATATGGCAGGAACTATGAAGGAGAAGAGTCTCTATGGAGATGATGAATGATTTGGAGGTTCCCTCCTTAAATTGTAAGCTCCTTAAAGTCAGAGACCAGGTGTTGGATTCCCCCCTTCTTTACTTCCCCAGCAAGTGGTTAATAAATGTTTATTGTCATTTCTGCTAGGAGCTTGAGAACTACCCAACATCCTGATAAATGTGGTTCAGGGACACACACGTTCTCCTCTCAGGGAAGGCTGGACCCAGAAGTACTCACAGGAGTGAGAGGGGAACACGAGCCCCTCTGAACCACAAATTCCAGAGTCCTAGATTATTTCCATCCCCCCATAATGAGGCCGTAGACCTCTGTGGCTGAAACAGCAAAGGCAGAGCCTGGATTTGTGGATGCCCAGCCCTGAGGGAATCATTTATATCTGGCCTGCACTTATTATGTCTGCACGGATGAGCTATGGGCCGATTCCGAGCCTCCCAGGGCAGGCCATTAGTTTCCTTGACAGTCCAGAAGTACAGTAGCCTCTGTGGGGTTTTTTGGGCAGCTGGAGGGGAATATTTCCTTGACCTGCATGCAAATTCCCTGTAACCATAAGTTGGGAGGGAAGCTGGAAGGGCTTCTCTTGTCTGGGTCTGAGAGATAGAAACATTTCCCATGCTTTTCAGCCTACCAGACCTAGATGTGAGACCTCAAATCAGCATGTATTTAAACCTTGCTGGATGAATATCTGATAAAATTGATAAGATCATTGAGGGAGATTGACTTCTAAAGTCCTTTTTGGTACTGGATTATTTAGATTATGAAGACTGAAGATAAAACTGAATTTCCAAGTGGCAGGTAAGGGTTTTCTGAGCACCTGAATCACCTGCGTTTTCTTCTTCTTTATTCCCAAATTGGGGATCTTGGAGGAATTTTGATAAAGACTGAAGGAAAAAAAAACAACTCCATGGAAGTTCCCATACCAATTCTAGGTTATTTTCTGGGTCACCAGAGCTGGTTCAAAGGAATTGAAATGGAGACTCGAGTTCAGTCAATGGGCATGAGGGATGGATAATGAAGGAAAATATTCCACATTAATTTGGTTTGCAACCATTACTCCCTCAGTTACTTTTCATCCAGTAGGTAAGATTTTCCTGCAGTTTACAGTTTTAAATGAGAAGTTTCTGTTATTTTTTTCTTTTAGATTTTTTTTTCTTTCTATTTCCATTTCTCTGTAGCTTTGGGCCTATTGCCAGCCCATCTCCCATTCGCCTTTTGTCTTCGTTTTCCAAGTCCAAAGAAATTCCCCGTATACTCTTAGTGATCAAATTGTTTCTCCCCAATCCATTTAATGGCATTTTGGAACATCATCAGTTTTACATCAAGAAAACTAGGAAGATGAACAACTGATAACTTGAGTTCTGTTTATGGCAAATGAGAAATAGGAACAGATGGCTGCAATTGAGAATGTAAGTCTTATCAGTATTCCCATGATTATAGGGAAGTTTGGGGGCTTTTAATTGTTAATCCCACTATGAATCATGGAGGTTTGTTGTAGGAAGGGATCTCAGTGGTTGTCAAGTCTGCTCTCATTTTATAGGGCTCAAGGAAAGGAAGTGAGTTGTCTGTGGTCACATGGGTAGGAAGTATCAGAACTTGCTCCCAGGTTCCTTACCTCCAAATCCAGTATTTTTTTCCAATGAATGATGTATAGGAGGACAGATAAGGTGCCTCAGTGAAAAGAGCACAAGGGCATAGCATCAAGAAGTCCTGAATTCAAGTCTATCCTTAGACACTTAGTGGCAATGTCATCTTGGACAAGTCACTTCACCCTGTTTGCCTCAGTTTCCTCACCTGTAAAATGGCATCACAACAGCACCTTGGTCCAGGGTTGTTGTGAGGGCCAAATGAGACCTTTGTAAGGTGCATCCTGCCTGGCACACAGTAGGATGCTTAATGAATGTTTTTTCTCATTCCTTTCTTCCTTCCCACCCTGGAGGATAGTGCAGAGTCTCCATCTCTAGACTTCTAGGCTCTTTTCCCCCCTTCCTGCCTGCCAGATGTTCCATCTAAAGAACTAGTTTCTGGAGAAGAGAGCCCACAGACATGACAGATCTCCAGGGCTTCGGGATAGCGTGGATTGAAGTCAACCACTGAAAAGAACCAAAGCCTTATGGGGTGTCTGGGGAGAGAAGCATCAAAGCTAAGGAATTCTCCAACATGAAGAAGCTGCGAGGTGTCCAAGGCAGGACTTGAACCCTCTGCCCCTTCGCACTCAGGACATGGCCTCGAGCCAGCGAGCCGGAGACTCTGGGGACTGAGCACCTGTGCCTGTGACTCGTTCTGAGAACCCGCTTCCCGCCGGTCAGAGCCTGAAGGTGCGTTTCTGTGCGACTCAGGTGGGCAGAAGCTCCGCGTGGGGCGGCTCCGAGTGCCGTCCACGCTAGGAAGGCACCAGACACCGAGCGACTGGCTTAAAATTCCCTTTAGAGGATGGCCACCGTCGATCCGTCTGAAGCCGGCAGGTAACTGCCCTTCGGCTCACCTTGGAGAGAAACATTAGCAAATCCATCAGCCTGGGGATCCGGATGACATTTCTTCTTTCCAGGAAAATGATGCCTTAATAAGCCTGGCTGGCCTGTCTGTCATGTGGTAGGGATCACTAAGCACCCTGCCTCCCACATCTCATTTGAGCTGAGAGGAGCTACTTTAATATTCCGGGGCTGTGAGAGTGGGGAGAGAACTAGCCGGCCTCCGCCTCAGGAAGACTAACCACTAGGGGAGGACACCAGCCTGAGAGGCAGGAAGCCCTAAGTTTGAGTCTTGGGGGTGAGAAAAGGAAGGGGAGAGAGTTCCCCCTCCCTCTGCATCCCTTGCTGCATTCAGGGCTACAGAAAAGCCCTCAGCCATATTTGTATAGACCATGGGGACGGGGATGGCTCATGAAAAGAATCTGCGAGTCCGTTCTCTCTGACTCTCGATGACCAATCATTGCAGGGAATCAAGCAGGGAGTTCCATGGACCCTCTTAGAGGGGTCTGGGTGGGACCTCCCTCCATAAGGGGCACCAATCTCAAGAAGATTAGAAGTAATTGGGGGACTCCTCATGATCAAAGTGATGAAGGACTCCCTTCATTGGTCCTTCTTAATACCTTCAGACAATCTCTTATAGACACGTTTCTGACTCTTTACATTTTGCAAACTGCATTCACCTACCCATAAACCCTCTAGAAAACAACTCACTCCTCCCAGAGACAGGTAGATAGATATTCCTATACCTCCCTCCTTCCAATTTCAAAATAGAGGATGCTTAGCTAAACAGAGAGCTACTTTTTTTTTTCCTAGGACAGAAATAATTCTACAAAGGAGGTCAGAGATAATTCATTCTCTTTTCTGCCACTCCCACACCAAAAAGTCCAGGAGACCAATTAGTGACTGGAACTGAAGCTTTTTTTACATTTGCATAAAAGTGATATTGGAGAGGCATCCGGCCATGTTCCAGGGTTTTGTCCAGGAGCTCATTTTCAGTGATATGTTCTCTCCCTCTCATTTCTTAGAATCTCAAGGTCCCTTCAAGGCTCAGCTAAATCCTGCACAAATCTCTTACAGTCCTTCCTCCCATCCATGATTGTTAGTATTGCCCTCTCCCGTCTTCAAATGATTTTTCATATAATCTGAATTTTTGTGTTTTTCTGTGTACATCCAATTTGTACACAAGTCAAGACCTATGATGTCACTGGTTCTCTTTGAAAATGAAGGAGGAACAACAACATATTATATGGCCCCTCTTTCCCCTAAAGTAAAATGTATACTCTTGAAGGCAGAAACAATTTCAGTTTTATTTCCCTCATTCCAGCATGGAACTTGGAGCTTTGAAGATAACCTTAAATTTAATATATGCTTACCAAATTAAATCAACAAACATTTATTAAGCATAAATCTTTCTTTTGTTTTAACATCACCTAAATTTCCCCCTTTATCTCACTTCATCCGCTCTGTGAGGAAGCCATTCTGTTTCTCATGGAATTACTTGAAAATTTTATTATATGCCAACTGTATGGTGGGCACTGGGCTCAGTGCTAGAAGTACCCAGGACTGAATTGAAGATTATGGCTTTAGAACTGGAAGGAATCTTAGAGGTCACTTAATACTCCCATTTTACAGATGAAGAAACTGAGACCCACAGAGATTAAGTTACTTTCCCAAGACTATAGTTATTTAGTGGCAGTAGTGGGGTTTGAATTGAGGTCACCTGACTCCAAGCCCAGTATTCTTTCTACAATCCCCCACTGTTTCTTGCATTGAGAAGGGAAAAAACACATCGTGTCTAAGTAAAGGTCTCCATTCTATCCTCCATTTGTTTATTAAGGGCCCCAGAAATTGCTGCCATCTGATCCAAAAAACTTAACTTAAGTTGATAGAAGTGAAAAATCCCAACTTGTGGAAGCTCATGATCTTGTCTTCTTCCCCACCTCTCCATCCCCATTTATCATGTTTTATTCATTGGCTGATTTCCCCCCGGCATCATGACTTTTCCCTTGCCCTAGGTTCTTAGAGGATGGATCTTCTTCTTTTTTTTTTTCTTAACCTATAATTTGTTTATTTTATTCATGAATATTTGCCATCTGTACTCTTCCCTAAAAATATCTCTATTCAAGACAAACTTGGTGAACTGAGCAAATCAAATCAGATCAGGCATTTTGAGGAAGAAGGCTTCCATGCTATCTGTGTCTTCAAACAAACTAACAAGCATAAAATCCATCTTCTCAGCCATTCCTGTCCCCAAATAAGATGTAATCCTCAACGTCTCCAGCCCAGTGCCGCCATATGCAATCTGGTGATTCTCTGCCCATTCCTCAATATCCTCTTCCTTCTCCCTTCATAAGATGGAAGACTGTAAAGGGCTGAAACTCTTGTATCCTTCTGCCTGGACTATGGCAGAAGTGACCTGCAGGGTCATTTCCCCACTCCCTTCATCCAGTTCTCCAAGGAGCTTCCTAACCCTGACCACAATCCCCTTCTACTCAGTCAACTCCACTGCAGGATCAAATACAACAGCCTCTGTTTGGCTTTTGAAGCCCCTCATAACTTGGAACTCTCCTCCCTTCCCAGTCTTCTTGCACTTTGCACCCCACAATGTGCTCTGCGAGTCAGTGACTTTCTTGCTCTTCTCAGCAGAAATCCACTGGTATTATTCCTGGCATTTTCACTGGCTGACCCATGCTTGGAATTCTCTGTCGCCCCATCTCCTCCTCTGGACTTTCCTGGTCTCACCCTCTTACTAGCTGTGTGACTCTGGGAGAGTCATTTAGCCCTTCTTGCCTCAGTTTCCTCATCTGTAAAATTGTTGTGACCGTTGTTTGTTCTTTGTTCTCAAAGACATGACTTTATGACATCAAGAAGGAAATGCCATGACTTGCAAGTGAATTGGATTTAAGTGAGGGAGGGCTGTTCAAGGTCACCTGCCTCACTTTCTCCTCCAGTGGCCAGATGTAGATCAGGATGAAGGCAGATGGGTCTGGATGCAATGAGAGACCTTGGCCTTTTTAAGTTAACAAATTTGACTGAGACAGCACCCATCCAGTCATCAAGGCTAAGTTAAGAAATAAGGCATAAAATGGCTTATTAGAACAGAGCCAGGAATTGAATCCAGCTCCTCTATTTCCAAATGCCACAAAAAGGGTCTTCTCTCCTGTCTTTCTAAGCTCAGACACTTATCTATACCTTTTTCACAGCTTTCCTTTATTGTCTCCCCCAGTCCAGTGGTTAAAAGGCCAATAAAATGGCAATCTGAGGAACTAGGTTTGAATCTTGTATTTCACTGCATCGTCTGTGTGACTTGAGGCACCTCAATGAACTTCACGGGTCTCAGTCTCTTGATCTGTAAAGAAAGGATGCTGGATGACATGACCTCTTTAGGTACCTGTTGGTTCTTCAACTTGGTAGTTATTCAGCAGCTCTTTTTTTCTTCTAAAAAAAAACACATACCAAAAAAAAAAAAAACACAAAACAATGATAACTTTAAAAATGACATTTTCAAAACCAAGGTCAATACTAGAGGTTCCTTGAAACCCCAGATGGAATGAATATCCAAAAAGAGCATGTCGACTGTACCAGAAATAGGCAATGATCCTGAAAATATGTTTTGACAATAATAAAAAAAGAACAAAAACAAAACCCAAGAACCTCTTCTTTCCTTGTAATTTAAGGCTGACATTTACTCACTATCCATTTCTCTCTGTCTTTGTTGCCATTTTCTTGGATCTTGGAAAGTGAATGAGCCATACTGGGACGTTTTCTCAAAGACTTTGCCCAGTTTTGTTCATGGATCAGAAATAAATCAGGTATCTGTGTTTGTTCTTGATCTATGTTATAGGTAGTGCCTGATAACGATCTTTTACCTGATCTGTACAGGTCAATGTTGGAGAGCTTGTCTGTTAGCAGAAATGCCCTGGGGTTTTTCTTTGCATGAATAATATCAAGATTAAGTTGAATTTGGCACAAGAGAAAGAAATATCTAAGGATGAACATTATTAAATTAATTACATCAAATCAAGTTAAATGGAATTCTGTCAAGGTTAAAAATACACATGTGAAGCTCTGTGACTGAATGCTGGCTATTGTCCACAAAAAGGAAAAAAACCAATAAATTTACAACCTTGTTATTCTGTTTGCACCGATATTTTCGAACATAATTATGTGCGTGAGGTCTGGAATTATTTGTGAGTGAAATCTGGATCCAGATACGAAAATTCAAACTCGTCAAAATCAAAAATACATTTCTGAACTCCATCCCCTCTTTGGTTTGCTAATGACTGTTCTTTGTTATAATTAGGACAGAAATTTTTACTTAAACATTGAGCTTTACAAATGTGAGTTAAGCAAAGACATGTTGGATTTGCTAATCATTCTTCCATGCTATATATATATATATATATATATATATATATATATATATATATATATAGTTGACTTTTAGTCCTTTGTACATCTGGTGCATATGTTTGTCTATACATAAGTTCATGATAGAATATTTATTGAGCTCTGATTATGTTCCAGGCACTGTGTATGGTAAGTGTTGGGTTTACAGGTACCAAAGAACTCTCTGCCTTCAAGGGAGCCTCCCTTCTAGGGGGCAACTAGGAGATACCATAGTGCACAGACTACTGGGCTTAGAATCAGGAAGACTGATTTTCCTGAGTTCAAATCTAACCTCAGTCATTTACTAGCTGTGTGATGCTGGGCAAGTCACTTACCCCTATTTGCCTCAGTTTCCCCATCTGTAAGTTGAGTTGAGAAAGAAATGGAAAAATACTCTTACCAAAACAAATCTAAATAGAATCATGAAGAGTTAGACGGGATCAAAACAACCAAAAAAGAACTTTCTAATGGGAAAAGACTAAATTTAAAGGGGAGTGAAAGGGGAGAAAGGGGAAAGATTATACAGCTGGGGAAAAAAAAACAGGTAAGAAGGATAAAAACTGTGGAAGGTCTAAGCCTGAGTGCAGTGGTATATGGCTGGGTCTTTCCTAAAATGGTGGTCATGGAGATGGAATAACCAGTCTGGTGAGCAAGGCCTCATGAAAGAGTGCTTACTTTGGCAAGTGAGGAGGAGGAAGAGGAAGAGGAACAAGAGGGAGGGAGGGAGAGAGGGGTAGAGAGAGAGAGAGAGACAGACAGACAGACAGAGACAGAGAGAGGATTGTCCACAAATTTTATTAATGTCTGTATTTATCTGCAATGAAAAGCATGAAATTTAAGGAAGCCAGTGTTAAAATTGCCCACGAATGGATCCCATAAAAATTTAGAATGATGAACACACATGCCTGTATTTCCACATTTCCTTTTCCTTCTATTTATCTTCCAAATTTTTCCTGCTTCAAAACTTATTACAGAATCACATGTGTTGCTGGTTCTATTTCAAATCAACGTTTCCTGTTTCTTCTTCCATTTCAGTCGTATCTTCCTTCTTTTCTTGCTTAAATTTTAGATGGTTCTTCCATTTTGCACAGCTCTGTCTTTGTCTTTATTTAGCCAAGTCACTCATCCGCTCAGAATCCCCCATGGCTCAAATTCATTTGTCTGACATTCAAGACCCTTCAGTCTAGTGCTGCTTTACCTGTTCAAACTTGTCTCAGTTCATTTTCCCAAAATACACCCCACTGTGCTTCAATCAGACGGTGTCCTGAATGCATCCTGAGCTATCCTGCTCTTTTGGAAGGCAGTTTTTCTGTACCTTGAAGTATTCCAAAGAATTTTTGAGCTGGAAAGGAGCTCCCCTTCATTAGACTGTAAACTCCTTGAGGGCAGGGCCTGCCTTTTGCTTCTGTTTGTATTCTCACTTCTGGGCTCAGTGGTATAGTGATGTATTTAATAAATGCTTATTGATTGATTGATTTCAGTGTTCATCCTTTCCAATCTCCCATTCAAGTAGGAATCCCTTCTAATTGTAGAAACTGGAAGGAATCTTAGAAAAATTCAGGACAAAGTTTTCCAAATTAGGAATCATTCAAGGAGGAGGGGAAAAAAGTCTGTTATTTCTTTTGTCTGTCACCTTGGGCAAACATGGAATCAGTCATAGTGATATTTATGTGTCCCTAACCCACTGACTCCCAAGTACACACACACACACACACACACACACACACACACACACTGGAGAGGGAGTTGGCTTGGGTAGTTAGGTACACATAGTGAGACCAAACAGCAGCCCCTCACGTAGGTGAGCAGCCAATTCATTTATTAAATTCAAGAGAGACAAATGTTACATTGCAGAAAGCCCTGCAGAATAAGCTATTGCTTATCTTCCCCACCAGAGTCCTTCAATTAAGCATTCCCGCTATTGTCACAAGGCATTTCTTGGGAATTGATGGATAATAGAGTTAATGTTGTCTGGTTGTATTCCAAGTCCCCTTGAGAATGGGCCTCCTTTACCCATTGGTCTTTCTCTCTTGCTGGTTTTAAACAAACTCAATAGAGTTTCATGAGCAGGGGCCCTAGAGTACATCTTAGAAATTGTGTATTTTGAACAAGACACAAAAGGGGGAACAAATGAAATAATCTTCTATTATTCGCATCTGGGCTCTGTTGTTTTTACTTGATTTAGGACAATCTGGACCTGGGATTTCGGTGGCATGTGGATTTCCCAATATAGAAACTTCCTTCTCTTACAGACCAGAAACCCCTCTGTTCTTTGCTGCCTGAGAGATGCCGGCAGGATCAAATTGGCTTAACTTGACCATGCTCACATAGCTAGCGTGTATCCGAGATGGGATGTGAACCCTGCCCTCCAAGGCTCGCCCTCTTTTCATTATTCCACATTCCCTCTCGTTTACTTGATGTATCAGTTCAAATTCATGCATTTCTGTTGTTCAGCATTGCTATTGTGGGACCTGGTTTTGGTTCTCCCCCTTATTAGTTCTCCGAGACTCGATTTACACATCCCTAAAATAGGGGTAAGAATCCTAGCAATGCCTTCCTTACCGACTTAAAAAGAGCATCAGATGAGTTGATGGTGTTGCAAGTGCTTTATAAAGTGTCTTCCCCATGTTCTGAAACTTATTTTAAGATCTGTTCAGACCCGATGCCGTCATCCGGTTATGAAAACCACCAAACTAACCCCATAAACTGTTCCTACTTCCAACATATGGCCATTCGTATCCCTGGAGTTTTTTGTCAAGCATCTGTTCTAGGAAAAGGGACCAGGCATGAAATCTTTGATCACTTGGCTACAGTTTTCTTTTATCTATTCATTAAGAAGACAGATGTAATTCCTGGGCCAAGACTTACTAGTGTTCTCTAATGATTTGGATTTTAGTTGGTACATATCGACCATCGCTGCCATTCCCTCCTCCACCTTCTGAGCAATTTAATTGGTAAAATAGATGCTTTTAATTTTTTTCATAGTTGGTTCATTTGATCGGTGCTTTACCCCCGAGGCTGTGTCTGCATGCTCCACAAGACAGACTATTATGACAGCTGGGTCAGTGAATGCCTTAATCCATTCACACAACTGATTTTTCCCCCCAAACAACTGTCAGAACAACTAGTCCCTTTGTGCATGTTTGTGTCACAGCTAAAAACCAATAAATGTGCACATCCTGGAAAAAAATTTCGCAGCTTCATTCATTGTCTGTTTTAAAATAAAAATCACAAACAAATTAATTTTTGTCTTTTTGGGGGGAGGTCCTTCTTTTTCTACCTTGGTCAACATATCTAGGTCACAGATGCATCTTGGATCAAAATGTAGCACAGGTCCCAGTCAACACTGGAAACATTTGCTATCACAGATTTAAGGGAAATCATCACAATTATAGTAGTATGGTTCAAGCCCCCATTTTAGTGCACACTAGGTTAAGACTGAACAGAATTAATCGGTCAAATTCAATTGAAACACAAGAGCAAGACAAATAAGAAGTAGAAAATCAAGAAGAATTACTGGTCAGCCTGTGCAGAGAGAGAAAAAGAGAGGAAAGAGAAAGAGAGAGGGAGGGAGGGAGAAGGAGAGGGAGAGGCAGAGAGGGAGGGAGAGGAAGAAGGAGAGGAGGAGGAGGAAGGAAAGGGATAGGGGGAGGAGGAAGGAGAGGGAGAGGGGGAGGGAGAAGGAGAGGAGAGGAGGAGGAGGAAGGAAAGGGAGAGGGGGAGGAGAAGGAGAGGGAGAGAGAGAGAGGGAGAGAGAGAGAGAGAGAGAGAGAGAGAGAACGGAGGGAGGGAGGGAGGTTTAAGTGCTATTTTGGTTTTGGCTTCTGCCTCATTCTGATTGGGTCTTGGTACCTCTCATGAAAACCATGCTTCAGAGTCTCTTCCAACAAGGGATGTTGCTTGTTTCTGCCTTGTAGAACTGGGTCCTTGGAATGCCTGCTCAGTTGAAAGCACCATCAGACCAGACATTCAACCCCCCATCCCTTGTTCCCCACAACTCAGGATTCATCCCCTTCATTTTGAAACCCAGAAATTCACCAAGGTCGCTGAGCTCTGCCAATAAAATATCCCCTTTCTCAGGCAGACATCTCACAAGATTCCAGGCCAGGAAACTCTAAATAGGCAATATTTGAGACTGAGGAAGTATAATATAATAGATAATATAATCTCTCCAGTGTCAGGTGACCTCTATTACAAGAGACCCATTAGTAAATGAAAAACATTGTTCCCATTTCCAATGAGTGTTCACATCCTGGAAGAATATTTAGCATCTTCAATTTATTGTCTTTTTTTAAAATTACAAACTTAATGCCTCTGCACTAACCATTCCCCATGTCTGGAATTACTCCTCCTTGAACTCCATTTCTCTTCCTTCAAGATGCTGCTCAAGTATCTCTTGCAAATCCAAGATCCACAGTGGGTGATCTCCCTTTCAAACTACTTTGTATCTAACTCTCTTTGTACTTATTATTTTATGTCCTTGAATGAAGGTCCTTGAAAATGGATATTGTTGCGTTGGTTCTATTTGAATATAGTAGGCACTTAATAAATGCTTGTTGATTGATTGATGGATAGTTCTTTACTTGTGTCTTTGCATCCCTTAAGTCTCCCATTCCACAGCAGGAAGTCAACCTTTTTAACTATAATCTGATTTTTTATTTTGATATTTTAATATTATTTATTATTTCAATATAATTGGTTTCCTTTGTAATTCTTTTTAAAATGTTTATATTTTAATCCTTATTCAGTTTAATGAATTTAAAAACATGCATTTAAAAACATAATTCTGAAAAGGGATCCATCTTGTCAAAAGAGTCCATGACCCAAAAAGGTTAAGAATCCCTTTTTGTTTTATAAATGAAACCAAAAACAAAGCAGTTAGAAGCCATTTCCAAAGCCATCCAGATCATGAACAGCAAAGCCAGGCCCCGTTCAGAAGCAGGGATTACTGAGTCTTGGCAGTCACAAGTTGTTTGCTTTTCTGTTGGACTTTTTGTGCCGTGACCCATTTGAATGGGAGAGCTCAGAACTTGCCAAAGCTTCCCATTTACTCAGTGAGTAACAGCTATGCTTCTTAGCATGTGTCAGAGAACAGCAAAGGCAGAAGAAAAAGGGCAAGCACAGGGATGGGGTCTATGATGCCATGGAGATAGGGAACCACCCAGGGAGGAAACTCTTTCAACCTTCCTCAGTGTAAGTCGGCAGTTTCTCTATTACTTGTAACAATAGACAGGAAGAGAGATAGACACACACAGGAATAGATGGATGGGTGGATGGGTAGATGGAGGGATGGAGGGATGGATAGGTGGATATAGAAAATAGGTAAACAGAGTGAGCATTTATTAAATGCTTACTATATGCCAGAAATTGTGGAAAAAAGCAAGTCAATTTTTTCCCTTGGAGAGCTTACTTTCTGTTGGAGGAAGATCATGCAAAAGGTCTTGCAAAACTCCCATGCAAAAGGGGGTTCTGGGAAGCAAGGGAAAAGGATCTATGTGGTTTCATAATGAAGTGATGACCAGAAAGTGGTGTGGAGATTTGGGGCCTCCCATATAAAGAAGGATCTCCTCTAAGGCACCCAAAAGATCCCCTAAGTTCTTATTAGAGAAAGCATGAAGATCAGAAAGTTACCTAGAAAGTTGTCTAATATCCAACTTACTATGTAGCCTTCAGTACTGTCTGGTATGTCCTGGACCAGATTAGAATGTAATTGGGTAGGAGTAGCCAGATGGCACAGCGGATAGAGCACTGGCCCTGGAGTCAGGAGAACTTGTATTCAAATTTGGCTTCAGACACCTAACGATTACTAGCTGTGTGACTGTGGAAAAGTCACTTAACCCCAATTGCCTCACCAAAAATATGATTGGAGAATAGTTAACAAAACAAATAAAACTAGAGTAAAACATATAAAATGCTAGTGTATGGTTTTCTAAGTGTATGGGCTGCCTGTAGGAACTCTAATGATTTATTAGTCTTTTTATTTGTATTTGACAATGCTGGTTTAAAGTACTAACAGGTCAATTGACTTGCCTAGGACCAAACAGTCAATCTGTCAAATAGATCTTGAATCCAGATCTACTTTACTCTGAAAACAAGGTAGAAGAATTTTTTAAATGGCCTAGAAAATAGAAATCATTCAATGCACTTTCACTGAATTATTATTGTAGGCAAAATTTTTTAGCCCCTACTGGGGATTTGAAGATTAATAAGACATGGAAACTACCTAAACTCCTTCATCATTTTTTTCTACTTTCCAAAAAATGAAATTAACAGCAGGAAAAGTTAAGAGTTTGTCAAGTTCTCTGTGTTTATTAGAAAGAGATCTTCAGCGGATATTAGGAGAGTTAAAGCTTCCATTACAACGATATTTTTTTCTGGGACAAATTTTTTTTTTTTCACTCAGGAATTTATCATCCATTTCTTCCCTCTGGCCCGTCAGTATGTAATATACTCCCAGCAAACCTTTGCTTTTGTTTAGCTCTCCTTTTATCTTTAACCAAATGCTAAGTCATCAGTTTTCTCTTTTAGGGTTGTAGATCTCTACAAAGTTCTACAAAGCAATACTACTGTGTCAAGTTTTATGAATAATTTATTTTTTGGAATAAGGAATACCAATCACCTCCATGTTGCAGGAATCAGTTGAATCCTACCAAATCTCAGGGATGCCAGAGGTCCTATTTGCCTCCTTGTTTTAAGAGAATAGGACTGATCCCACCCATCTGGAGAAGGGCAAACTTTTCCTTTGTTTTCAAAAAAGGAGAAAAAGGTACCTTTCAAACTGTAGGCTGATGAATTTGACATTAATTCCTGGGGGGAAAATTGCTTGACTGTGTTATGAAAAGAGTAGTTTGCAAGCACTTAAAAATGGAAGCATTATCATTACAAGCCAGCATGGGTTCATTAAGAACAAGTCATGCCAGACTAACCTTATTTCATTCTTTGACGGGATTATTAGTCTAGCACGGGGAAGTACCATAAACATTCTCTCCTTGATTTTGAGTGAACCATTTGTGATATTTTCTCACAACGGCATATTTGGATGGAAACACCATTTGTTGGATTCGGAATCAGAAGTCTTGGGTTTGAATGCATTTCTAACACTTAGTACCTGTGTTCTGCACTTAGCACAATGACTGGCACATAACAGATACTTAATAATTACTAATTGACTTGACTGGTATGGCTTTGGACAAGTAATTTCACTTTGGGGTTTCCTCCTCTGTAAAATAAGAAAATGGGATTGGATGTCATCCTTTAAGATCCATTCCAAGTCTAAGTCTAGAATATTATGATAATATACTTGTGGATAAGATGGAGATATTTGGACTGGATGATGATAGAATTAGGTGGGTTTAGAATTTGTCGGCTGACAATGATGAATGTTCATTCATGCACTATCCCCTGGAGTGTGAGAGAGTCTCTAGTCAAAAGCCACAGGGCTCTGTCACTGACCCTAAAAGGATCTCAGGAGCCAATTAATTCAAATACCTGCCCAAAGTGAGAGTCCCCTCAACTACATCTTTATCATATATTAATCCAGCCACCATTGGAACTCTTCTATTGTTGAGAAAATAATCCGTGCTTTTGTTAGCCCATTATATTTTTAATCGGCTCTTTAGTGTAATATTGAGCTGGAATCTGTCTGTCCATAATCTCCACCCTTCACTGTGGTTTTAGCCATCCAGCGCCGAGTCGAAGAAGCCTACTGTAACATATAGCATTCCTATCAGGGAAATAGCATGCTTCTCACATTTATGAATGACAAGAGGCTAAGAGGGAGAGCTGATTTATTACAAGACAAAATTGAACTCCAGAAAATCTTAACAGGGTAGAACAATAGTTTGAATTCAAGAAGTTGGAATTGAATATAAAGTCGTGTTGAAAAATAGTTTTCGCAAGCACAAAAATGGCAAACTGAATGGCTAACTAGCAGAGGAAATATAAACAAAAGCTTGGGAATTGTGGTAGACTACAGAAAAGAAGGCAATTCAGCCTTAGATTATATTGGTGAGTGCATAGGGAAGAGAACAAGAAGCGTGATTATCCAACTGTCCTGGATAACTGTCAGACTCCATCTGGATTAGGATGTGTAATATGACTTGATATATATCTAGAAGGACATTAATGGACTATAATAGATGAGCAAGATCGTGGGCGGACTAAAATGCATGCTATATGATGGCTAACCAGGGAGATAGAAATAGGGGTAGTGATCTTTAGCCAAGAGAAGAGAAGGCTTAAAGGAGAAGCATCTTGTACATTTGAAGAGCCAAAATAGAAAAAGAAATTCCTGCCCCAATGGAGCAAAACTGGAATCATTCACTTTCTTTTATCTATGAGGAACCAGTGACATAGGAATGCTTATATGATTGGCCTAAGGTCACATAGTAAGTCATTGGTAGACTCAGGACTATAATTTGGATTTCCCGGGTACCTAGTCAATTGACGAGCATTTATTAATGACACTATGCTGAATCCAGGGCAGTATTTCCTGACGTAATGATGAGTTATAAACTTCCCCACTCCATCTTAGCCTTAAAATCTCAACTGTATGAGAACACATCTCAATTCATCAATCCATCAGCCTTCCAAAAAATGTAAAAAGCTATTTGAGGAAGTAAAATGACAGGAAGTCTGCTCTAATGGGCTGAAGGATTTCATCAACCCTTCTGGTTCTGTGTGTGTATTTATATACAATACATGCAAATTTATATGTACTATATACTTATGTATGTTTATGAATATATATATATATATATATAATGTGTGTAACTATCTAATCTCCTGTGAGCAAGAGAATTCCAGCATATCCTGAGGAGGAACTGTCTGGGAATAAGGGAATTGGGGGAGGAAGGAGAGAAATCGGCTCCATTTTGGGCCTGTCTTTTCCTTCCCTCTGTCTACTTGGCCAGAGCTTCAAAGGGTCCAGAGGATTTTTGACTTCCCATCTTTTCTTCAGCATCCAAGCTTCGTCCCCACAGACAGCAATGGCTGGCAACACAATGGGTTGTATTTGAGAGCCAAAAACAGACTGGACACAGATTTGCCCTACTTAAGCAGAACTTCTCAAGCACCTTAAAAATGTAAAAAAAGGACTTTTAGCAGCTGGGAGCCAGCTGTAGTTACTCCTTTACTTTCTCTGAGTCTGTGGGAGAATTTATCAGAAGAGTTTTGGGGGGATGTTTGGAAACAACTGCTCTTTTCCTACCATCTTAGTAAATACTTCTTTCTTAAAAAACTAAGACTGGCTTACCAAAATGACTCTCAGATGATTATTGGGGCTAGGCTGGGACATGAGCCCATTGCATTAAAGAATCATCCCCAACTCCTCAGGGACACCCCTAGAACATTGAGGGGAAGATATTCTAGAACCTGAGTCTCATCTGTGAGAGTGGGAGTTGGGATAAGGATGCTCAGAGCATCCAATGGACTCATGAAAAATGTAAGCTTGTAGGCCTCTGACCTGCCCTAAACTCTAGTCCCTACCCCGGGGGAAGGTAATCCAGGCACCTTTCCTGTTTCAAAATTGATTGACATATGGCTATTTTTTTTTCATCAAGGAAACTTTCAGGAATCACAGTCATTTCAAAGAAAAATAAATAAAATACGAATAAAAACTCTAAATGTAAACCCAGTTTCTGCCCGAAGCGAAGTTTTATTGTTCTTGGGAATTAAAGCTTTGGTAATGAAATATGGACTCCGTTGTCTTAAAGAAACTGAACAATGGGCTTCTGTCTTGTTAGGCTATGGAAAATGAGAGTGTCTATAATAGTAGGGAAGGGAAGGACATTCAACTGTTCATCTTGGCAATCTGAGACATGACTGAATGAGTCATTCTCTGGGGTCTCATTTTCCTCCTCTGTCAAGTGAGGGGTGGTTGGACCAGACTGGAACCTGCTAGTTCTGGAATTCTGCATTTCCAGTGAGGTTTAAGGAGGCTTTTTTCTTCCTCTATGTTCGTACAATCCTATCAGATCCAACCAGGAGACTGGGGAGCCACTCTAACAGAATATAGAATACATTTGCCACGTTGGCAGAAATGGCAATCAATTAAGAAAATTGATTTTAAAGCCTTTAAACTTGAGAGAAAGAGTTCAGGGCCTCTGAAAGCTCTCTGCAATTCTTCTGAGAAATAAAATAACTCATCACTCTTATCAGCTTCCCTTTTTGGTTGTGGCAAAGTAGAGTCCTTTCTATTCCCCCCATTCCCCATATTTAATTAACATCTCTTTGGAGGAGTTTTCTGCTATCCACCATTTTCTCTTTCTGTTCATCAGGGAGGTAGGATTCATTTAACTCCAGAGCAGCACAGTGCCTAGCACCTTGTAGGCCTTTTATAAGTGCTTCTTGATTGATTGAATGGAACTGTCCAAATATGATCCTTTGGCATTTACCAAAATCATAGGGTCATGGATCTATGCTTTAAAAAAATCCATGATCAGATTTGATCTTCACAACTACTTTGTGAGGTATTATCCTAACTGGGAAGATTGGTGGTCTGTTCTAGGGGTCCAGTGATCCCATTTTACAGATGAGGAGACTGAGGTTCAGGGAATCTATGACTTATACAAGGTCCCAACTACAGGCATTAATTAGGATTGTAGTTCCACACTTGAAAGGATCTGAGGCATCATCTTGTCCAGCTCTCTTATTTTATAAATGAAGAAATAGGCGTCCAGGTGATTAGAGAACTTTTCTGATTTCTTAGGCATGCTTTTGACCACATTCCCATTGGTTTTGTCTTTCGAATTTTTCTTCTCTCAAGCTCTTTACCTTACTCCCCCACCCCCAACAATCTAGCGTGGTTCCTTGAACGTAGTTGGTGCTTAATTAATGCTTGCTGAATTGACTAGCTCAGATTAACATGAGCCACTAGAGATTTCCTAGGAAGGAAGGAAGGAAGGAAGGAAGGAAAGAAGGAAGGAAGGAAGAAGGAAGGAAGGAAGGAAGGAAGGAAGAAGGAAGGAAGGAAGGAAGGAAGGAAGAAGGAAGGAAGGAAGGAAGGAAGGAAGGAAGAAGAAAGAAAGAAAGAAAGAAAGAAAGAAAGAAAGAAAGAAAGAAAAAAGAAGAAAGAAGGAAGGAAGGAAGGAAGGAGGGAGGGGGGGAGGGAGGGAGGGAGGGAGGGAGGGAGGGAGGGAAGGAAGGAAGGAAGGAAGGAAGGAAGGAAGGAAGGAAGGAAGGAAGGAAGGGAGAGAAGGAAGAAAGAAAGAAAAAAATAAAAAGAAGAAAGAAGGGGAAAGACGAAGGGAAGGAAGTTGGAAAGAGAAATGATTGAAGCATTTTTTTAATGAACTGAAAGTTAATGTTGAATTTATTAAATATTTTAAAAGAAAAGCAAGAGGTATTCGTAACATACATAATGGAGAATCAGTTTCTTATACAAGAATCTTTGTTATGACTGGGGAAATGTCCATTTTTATCTAGTCTTTGTTAAGTTTCTGTTAAAATAATGGCGACCACAGCAGAAAGGTTCTGTTTCGCCCCGCTCCGAAGCGGAGTGCTATCCCTAGCCCTCCTTGAGAGATAGATGCCAGAGCCTGGACAGGATGGAAGCCAACATTAGGAGCCTCCTTACTTGTCTTCATGGGAGTTTGCACGCAGGCCCGATATTCGCATGTGGCTCCCATGGATGTGGAAGCCCCAGTTCTAGGAGGTTCTCAGAGACCCCCAGCAGATGTGCTAATGACAGGAGTTTGGAAACAGTGGGAGGAGAAGCTGCTGTCTGAATCCAAGCCAGCTCAGCCTCGGGAGGCTGCTCGGAGCATCAGGCAAAAAAGCTGGTAGGCTTGTTAGTTCCTGGGAAGCGTCTGGAGCCTTTCAGGGTGAGACCCATTCTTCCCCCCAGCCCTTCTGCCAAAGTCTTGCCCGCAGTTTGGGGAGTTGCGTCTGGGCCGGAGCCCTGGTCTGGTCCTGAAATCCCCACCCATGCTTTCCCCATGGCTGTGGTCAGACCACAGTTCTCTCTTTCTTTCCTCAACCTGGCCAGCTTGCTTATGCATCCAAAACCCCTCGCCTCCACACGGCAGGCTGTGTGCCTTTGGCCCTGACGGTGGACTTTCTAGATCAGTCAGCAAGCCTCCCTTCTTGGAAGAGAACACCCCTTTTGTTTTGGGGGCGGTTAATCTGGTTTTCCCATTTGCAACTTGACATGACCTGGAGTGGAGATATAACTCTGCTGCCAGCTGTGGCTCTAGACCAATCCCGACTCTCCCATCCCATTGTCACCGGGCCTGGCAAGCCTGGGAAATGAAATCCCAGCTCTCTGGCCCTGGGCCGTCGTTCCCTTCTTGTCACCGTGGGGATCCGCTCATCATGATGATCTCCTTGGACACGAAGCCTTGGGTTTCCAAAGAGCAGACGCGTAAACATCCCCCGATGCTCGATCGGAGAATGTTTGGATAACTCGGCAGGAATGCCCCGCAGTGAGGAAGCGCTTGGTATTTGTGGGCCTGGGCCAGGCGGGAAGCCGGGGAGAAATTCCGGGGATTTAAAAAGCCGTGGTCCAGCCCTGGCTTCTGCTGGAGCCTGGAAATGCAAATGACCCAGAGCTGAGGATTAGTGGAGGCTGCCTATCATTTAATGAAATGAGGGAGGAGAAATTTGAAAATTAATTGGGATGCAAAAAAGCCAAGAAAACGGGTGAGATGATGGAAGGGCGAGTTTAGGGAACTTCATGTGTCAATGCTGGAGAAAACGAAGATTCCAATTTGGGCTGAATCAACTAAAATGAGGGTTGAGGTCCCTTAGTTATTTTTGTTTTAAATTTTAAGACTACTTTTAGCTGTTTCCTATGGAAGTTGTAATATTCCCCAGAAAACTTTTGTCTTTTTTCTTTCCTAATAGGTAGGGAGGGGAGTGGGAATGGGGCATTCGTCTGTATTAGGAATTATTTTTAATGGCTGTTGGGAAATCCCTTAGCTGCTACAAGTCTCAGTTTGCTCACGTTGAAAATGGGTGTCATGATGATTCCAAAGATTCCCTCTCAAGTCTAAAGTTCAATGATTCCAAACTTCTGAATCCTGCTCTGTCCCACGTGGTCATTGTAAAGACCTAACAGCAGAGTGTGTGTGATTGGTGACTCCATTAGGGTGGGAGCTCCTCAAAGGAGATAGGACCATCTTGGGCTCCCTCTGCACACACATATGTACACTACAATATTGCTATGTCCAATTTAAGATACTCAATGGATCGTCATTCACTGAAAATCCCATAGCTCATGAGACCCTCCCAATGAGTTCTCAAGTCAGGCAGAGGTTACGGATCTTTTAAAGTATCATTATGAACAAAGGGGATAGAGGTGCCGAGTGTGGTGAGAGAGAGAGACGGAGACAAAGTCAGCGAGAGAGAAGAGAAAGGAGAAACAGACAAACAGACAGAGAGCTAGAGACAAAGACAGAGTCAGAAAGAGAAAAGAGAGGAAGGAGGGAGAGGAGAGAGAGACAGAGAGATAGAGACAAAGAGAGAGACAGAGACACATAGAGAGAGACACACAGAGATAGAGACAAAGACAGAGTCAGAGAGAGAAAAGAGAGAGGAGAGACAGACAGAGAGATAGAGACAAAGACAGAAGAGAGAGAGAGGGAAGAGATAGACAGAGACAGAGACACACACAGAGATGAAGACAAAGACTGAGTCAGAGAAAGAGAGAGAAGAGAGAGGGAGGAGGGAGAGGAGAGAGAGACAGAGAAATAGAGACAAAGAGAGAGACAGAGACACATAGAGAGAGACACACAGAGATAGAGACAAAGACAGAGTCAGAGAGAGAAAAGAGAGAGGAGAGACAGACAGAGAGATAGAAACAAAGACAGAAGAGAGAGAGAGGGAAGAGATAGAGACAGAGACACACACAGAGATGAAGACAAAGACTGAGTCAGAGAAAGAGAGAGAAGAGAGAGGGAGGAGGGAGGAGAGAAAGAGAGGGGGAAAGGAGAGGGAGGGAGAGAGAGGTGGAAAGGGAGAGACAGAGACAGAGAGACAGACAGACAGACGTTAATATCATCCTCATGCTCCCTCTACACTGACCCTCTAAAAAAAGCACCTAAGTCCCCCGAGTAGATTCATCCTCCATGTCTGACTGTCTGTACCACATCCTGCATCCTGCACCCCCGCCTCAGAGTAAGGAAAGCGTGTAGTTGTCCACTATACCGAGTCAGCCTCTGCTGCCTTTTAGTGTTATTTTCACTGGGGACAATCAAGAAGATCTGGGTACAAGTCCCTCCTTTGGCATTTACTGGCTGCATGACTAAGTCATTAAACTCTGTGCCTGGGATCATTCCCTAAAACATAACTCCAAAGCCCTAAAAGGGGCAAGATCTGGGGTGAGGGAGAAAATCTGACACACGGAGTCCCTCGAGCTGCTGAAACTTGGGACCTTGATGTATTCCACCAATGCCTCATGTTTGTGAGTCACCTCTATATTGTACGACCAAGGAAGACAGTTAAGTAACAGTGACCAAAGGCCACGCCTTGGGAAACAGGCCACCTTCTGCCCTGTGGCACCCAACCAGACCCACTGCTCTTGGTCTGAACACGTCTCTACCAAGATGGGCATAAAGCATAGATGGTGATGTAAGAGGCCCGTGATGCTGGAGGCTGTGAGCTGAGCAGGGACCTGGAGAAACCCCCCCCTCTCCGGAAGGGCACTGACCTCACAGTGCCCACGGTGGGAAGGACCCGGCACAGTCCACGCCGGTGTCGGCTGAGTGTGTAGATGTGGAAGAGGTTGGTGGTGTGGCAGGACTCGCAGTGGGGTCTCCGGAGGGAGTCAGGGAATGTCCGATCCCCTCAGAACATCAGAGAAAGATTTTACAAGGAATGGAGGTGAGAGGGGGCAACCTTGGTGTCAGGAAGAACCAGGTTCATGGGCTAGCTCTAATATGGTCTAACTCTAACATGGGCTAGTTCTAACATAGGCTGGCTCTAGCGTGGGCTAACTCTAACACAAGCTAGTTCTAATATGGGCTGGCTCTAATATGAACTGGCTCTAGCATAGGCTAGCTCTAACATGGGCTAACTCTAATATGGACTAGCTTTAAAACGGGCTAGCTCTAACATGGGCTGGCTCTAGCATGGGCTAATTCTAATATGGGCTAGCTCTAAAATGGACTAGTTCTAACATGGGCTGGCTCTAGCATGGGCTAATCCTAATATGGGCTAGCTCTAAAATGGGCTAGTTCTAATATGGGCTGGCTCTAGCATGGGCTAATCCTAATATGGGCTAGCTCTAAAACAGGCTAGCTCTAACATGGGCTGGCTCTAGCATGGGCTAATTCTAATATGGGCTAGCTCTAAAACGGGCTAGCTCTAACATGGGCTGGCTCTAGCATGGGCTGCCTGTGACCTTGAGAATGTCACTGAACTCTGAAAGACCAAACCCACCTCTGTTGCTTACTGGCTACATGTTTGTGGATAAGTCACTTTCCTCTCCAAGGTCCCATCTCAAATCTCTGCACATGTGCTCGTGATGATGAATGGCACACGTGTGGCTGATCAGCACAGGTGAAGGGACCCCCCACGTAGAGGAAGTCCCAGCTTTGGGCTAGAACAGAGAATGTGAGGAGAAAGGTAGCAGATGAGATGTTCCCCTGGAGAGCTTGTTAATTACATGCATTATATCCCGGAGTAATTATTGTCTAATCAGCATGCGCGGGGTAATAAGTGGCTCCGGTTGGAATTTGTTTCTTTTATTCTGACAGTGAATAAGGAGATTTCGGGCTGACGTTCTTGCCTTTTCATTCATCTGCATCTGGCTGGCCTGGAACGGACCCTTCGTCATCCAATAGGTTTAGAGCTGACCAGGATCTTAGTGGTCTTCCAGGTCAATCCTCGCATCATCCTTAACATCCCCCCTTCCCCCAAATACATTTCTGGACCCTTTCTGATTCTCTTCCATAAATCAAAATTCACTCGCTCTTATCCTAACATTTACTCTGATTATTCGACAATCTGACAATACAAAAAGTGAATGGTTCATGATGATTTAATATGAGATACTTTATGCATTAGACATGAAGGCAGAAGACCCAGACTCAGCTCCTAGTTTTGCTCATGTTGTTTTCCCTCTGAATCTCGTTCTCCTTTTCTGTGACGTCAGAGTGTTAGACTACATGTTGTTATGAGATCTCTTCCACTCCCAAATATATGTTCTTTGTCCAGACTCATTGGAGATGATGTCGGACATTTTAGACATTCTGGTTGTTTTCATATATCACATATGCCTTTTTTCTATGTGTTTTGGACCCTGTTTCAAAGGTTTCTTGTCAGAATAATATTATTAGATGCATAAAATAAAACAGGATTATCAAGGAAACCATTTGTACTGAAATGTAGTCATCAAAAAGCTTTACAAATATTCAAAGAGATCCAAGACAATTCCAATACACTTGGGATGGAAAATACCATCTGCATCCAGAGGGAAAACTATGGAGACTGGATATGAGTCAAAGCATACTTGCTTTACCTTTTTTTTTTGTTTGTTTGTTTGATTTTTCTTTCTTGTGATTTTTCCCCTTTTGTTCTGATTTTTCTTTCACACAACACAGACTTCCCATCTGCCTGAGTGCTTGGCAATGTAATAACTACTATTTTCAGCATCCTTGGCTCCCTAGTACCTTTGCCACAATTCTCATCTCTTCTGGGGCCTCTTGGGCTGCAAATGAGGAGTCAACAGCATCATCCATGTAAATGGCAGCTCTGGACTGACGGGGCTCTTACCAACAGAGGTACCCAACTGACTCCCATCGCTATTCATCAGCCATCAGCCTCTGCAAGCATGCGGTCTTTAGTGTGAAAGGCCTGCCCGCGGACACTGGGGACCAGTATCCCAAGAGATGATGGGCTCAGCTCTCTGCATCGAACAGCTGCTTGTCTCCTCTGAAATTGAATATTCTACAGCTACATTCTAGTGTTGGGGGACAGATGTTTCCTCCCTCCCCTTAGGAAGCAGAGTGCTATGAGATAAAGGATGGGGGAAACATTGCTGGAGGAAGAAGGGAGTGGTATTCATAAGGAGAAAGCATGAAAAGAACACCAAAATGTCCACAACTAAAAATAGAAATGCAGGAACATCTTTGAGCTGGGAAAACAATAACAGTCACCAAATCATGGAATTTTAGAGACAGGATAGACCTTGAAGATTGTTTAAGCCAAGTCCCTCATTTTACAGCTGGGTTAACTGAGTTCCAGAGACCAAGTGACTTACCCAGTACCCATTTTATAGATTTAGCCATGTATTTAGAGATATTTTATAGATTTAGAGACATATTTGTATTTTATAGATTTGGAGACAGATTTTTTAGATTTAGAAATTTATTTATAGATATTTTATAAATTTAGATTGAGACATTTACAGACATTTTATCAATTTAGATTTGTGCTTATAGATGTTTCATAAGTTTAGAAATATAATATAGATGTTTTATACATTTAGAGATCAATTTATAGATGTCTCATAGATTTAAAGATTAATACACATATATGTATGTGACATGTGTGTGTATTTTATAGCTTTAGATTTGGAGCTGGAGCAGACCCCCAGAGGCCAGGAAATCTAAGCTCCTTATTTCTATAGGTAAGGAGGCTGAAGCCCAGTGGTTAAATGCTTTGCCAAGAACACACTGGTCATCCACAAGCTAGGGCTTGATCTCCGGTCCTCATTCTCAATCTGCCACTCCATGTAGTGTACTTCTCTGCCTCCCTCAAATCTCTACCCAGTCCTCTCCTTTGAAACACATTGACACTAGATAATAGTCCAGCCAGAGAAAAGAACTTACTTAGCCTGCCCAGGAGTCTTCAAATCACTCTTTTCCCCTGGGGAACCCTGGCCCTATCTTCTTTATAAGTAGAAGAAAACTTGAAATCATTAGGCCTAGTCCCCTCATTTTATTTTATTTTTTTAATCAATAGTATTTTATTCTAAGGCAATCCCAATAGACTTTGGAAAGAAAATGCCATCTGCATCCAGAAAAAGAACTATGGAGATTGAATGTAAATCAACACAAGCTATGTTCACTTCTTTTTTTTTCTGTTTTTTAATCTCTCCCATGATTTTTCCCTTTTGCTCTGATTAAGAAACCAATGTGTATAAAAATAAATAATTTTTAAAAATAGTATTTGATTTTTCCAAATACATGCTAAGATAGTTTTCAACATTCACCCATGTAAGACTCTGTTCCAAATTTTTTCTCCCTCTTTCCTTTATATTCTCCCCGCCAAGACCTCAAGCAATCTGATAGATCTATCTATCTATTATCTATTTATCTGTCTGTCTGTCTGTCTGTTTATCTATACAATCCTTTTATTTTTATATTTGTTGTTTTATGCAAGAAAAATCAGACCAAAAGGAAAAAAAAAAACCCATGAGAAAGAAAAAGCAAACAAAAAAAGGTGAAAGCACTATGCTTCAATCCACCTTCACTCTTCATAGTTCTCTCTCTGGATGTGGATGACATCCAAGTCTATTGGAATTGTCTTGAATCATCACATTCCTGAGAAGAGGCAAGTCCATCACAGTTGATTATCATATAATCTTGTTGTTATTATATACAATGTTCTCCTGGTTCTGTTCATTTCACTCAACATTAGTTCACGTAAGTCTCTCCAGGCCTTTCTGAAATCATCCTGCTAGTTGTTTCTTATAGAACAATAATATTCCATCACATTCATATACCATAACTTTTTCAGCCCTTCCCCAACAGTTGCAGCCCTTTCATGTTGAGATGAAGGAAATAAAACTGAGATTTTGCCAAATCAGAGAGATAGCAAATAGCAGAGAGCCTGGTTTCAGTCTCGGTGCCCAGATTTCCGATTCCAGCATTCTGTTATCTGCTTTGCTCCTCCTGTGGTCTGATGGCCACATAAATTCTTGCAGCCACTTGGTTTTTCTTTTTATGATATGAGGAGAAAAAGTCCTTCCTTACATAGCAAAAATAGGGGGAGGATTAAAGGAGTATAAATCATGATAGTATCTTCACCTCCCTAAAAGAAAATTGCCTTGTTAATCCCAGGTAGCATTGCTGCGTCTGTGACATATTAACTCGGCTCCTGAAAATTGATTTAATCCAGAATGTTAAACTGTTTGGCTTTGAGACATGGGACACAATTATTTCCAAAGAATTGAAAATGAATTTTACATAGAGGCATGTTATGGCATTAATAATGTCATCTCCTTTAGACCAGCTGTCTTTAATCTTTGTTGGTATATGTCTCCTGGACTCTTGTGAGAGCCTGGCAGAGCCTGTGGTGGAACCCTTCTGAGAATCTAGTTTATAAAGACATCAAACAAAATCCATAGGATTCTGAAGGAAGCCAAGTATATTGAATATAGCTATCAAAATATTTTAGAAACAAATTCACAGACTTTAGGTTAAAAATCCCTCCCTTAAATAAAAAGCAAAGAGTTGACATTGTTATGATCATAGTAGATAGTAGATAAAAATCTAATCTTAGAGCCAGCTGGGTTCTGGATCACCTGGGAAAATAAATAAAATAATAAACATTATGTTTCAAACTGTCAGAAATCTGATCTTAGAGCCAGCTGGGTTCTAGACCACCAATAAAGAGTTTCAAAGAAGAATGAATATTAAACGAGAAAGGAAAAAGCCATGATTAAACACCTACTGTGTATCAGGAATAGGAGTAAAAATGTCATTAAGGAAAAGTGTGGTAGGAAGAGATGTGCTGGGCATGTGAAGGAGAGGAACGACATACAGATAACCAGAGCGTGCCATCTGTACCCTGGAGATGTCCTCTGAGCAATGGACCTACACGTCCAGTTATAGAGAGAACATGGCCAACAGTGACCTGGGATGCAGACGTGGGTGGGTCCAAGATACATCATTGGACTATCCAATGAGATTACAGTTGAATGCCAAAAGTAGCTGAGAGTCCTCACCAGAGCCACGGGCACCAAGTCAGATGAGTCATGGTGTGATGGAAAAAAGGTTGGATTGTTTGGGAAAGAAACTGGGTTCAAATTCTTGTATATTTTCTGCATGATTTCAAACAAATTACATATTCTTTCTAGACATGTTTCCTCATCTGTAAAATAAGAGAATTGGACTCTATGACTTCTGAGGTCCCTCTTGACAATATAGCATAATGGATAGGAGATTAGAGTTGGAGTCGGGAGATCATTCCAAATAAATGCCTTTTCCAACATTACAGTGAATGAATGAACGAAGCATTATTTAATGTTTATTTTCCTAACTAGTTGTGTGACCCTGAGCAAATCTTGACTTTCACTCCCGAGTTTGCACGTGTGTAAGATGAGGGGATTCAGTGGTCCCTAAGAGGGGAAGAGAACAAGCATTTATTAAATGCCTACTATGTACTAGACACTGTGCTGAGTACTTATAGATGTTATCACTTATATCCTTCACAACTATCCTGAGAAGTAGGTACTCTTGTTATTCCCATTTCAGAGTAGAGGAAACTGAGGCAGGTGCAGATTAATTGGCTTACACAATACAGCCAGTGTCTTTGGCTGGATTTGAATTCAGGTCTTTTTGACTCCAGGCCCAGCGTTCTATTCTCTGTGATACCTAGCTGCTCAGAGATGTATTTATGCATCACCTAGCTATCCCCTTTTATTTTTATATCTATGATCTATGATTTGAAATCCCCCCAAGTCTCATGAACCCTAATCTTTCTGGATCAAAAAGAAGCCATGATCTTTGTGAAAGCAAATACTGAGCCTTGGACCTTAGATACAGTGAGAGACCAGGGGGTTAAATCTATGGCTAGGATACAGGGGGAATGAAATCTGGAGGGAAATACATGATTCTGAATCATAGCTGTGGAGGAAATCCCTCAGGCCAAGGGGAGTGTCAATAATTAGGTGACTGATCAAGAGGAGAGGGACGACCTCCAAGGATGTCCTAGAAAATGGGTCATCCTGGCAAGGGAGGAAATGGGAAATTGAGCCGGTGCCCATCAGTTGGAGAATGGCTGGATAAGTTGTGGTATATGAATGTTATGGAATATGATTGTTCGGTAAGAAATGACCAGCAGGATGATTTCAGAAAGGCCTGGAGAGACTGACAGGAACTGATGCTGAGTGAAGTGAGCAGGACCAGGAGATCACCATACACGGCAACAATCAGATCATGGGATCATCCTGGCAAGGAAATGCTAAGCTGGCTAATGGATGTCGTGAGGCTACAGCCTCCAGTCTTGCACACGAGCTTGTCTGCGAGTCAGAATTTTGTCGCTGCTCGCTTCTCTGTGTCTGCTTAGAGACAGCCTGCTGCCAGGATTAACGATGAGCTAGGAGATTTCATTAGCTTTAGGAGGGAGGAAGAATGTGTCTTGGTTCCCAGTTTCTGATTCATTAAAAGTTTTCTAAGACTTGTTAAGCTCAGAGAGAATTCAAAAAAGACACTAAATTTAACAGATCTTTTATATGGTATCCTTTTTTGTAAAAAAAAAAAAAATGCTCTTCTGCTACTGTAGCACTTACATGTGGGCGAGAAAATAGAAATGGATGATTAAGCAAGGTTATGAAGGGCAGAGCAGCTGGGATGGAGAGCCAGAAATATCCACAGCACATGATGCGGAGGGGAGACGTCGCAGCGCAGGCATTTTGCTCGGAGAGTCCAATATGAGATGTTTCTCTCTTCAGTGCTTGTTCTCTCCCCACGCCCCCTTTCCCCCTGTCCCCCCTGCCCAAGATGGAGATGCTGAGTCTCTTTAACTTAGGAAGTCAGTGGAAGGGATGGGAAAATACTCTGGGGGCTCTGGTGCTGTCCTCTCAAGTGCAGCAAAGGTCAGGAACGGTCAATTCCCGGTGCCAGAAATACAGATCTTTGTAAAAAAAAAAAAAAAAGAAAGAAAGAAAAGAGAGGAGAGGGAAGGAAGGAAGGAAGGAAGGAAGGAAGGAAGGAAGGAAGGAAGGAAGGAAGGAAGGAAGGAAGGAAGGAAGGAAGGAAGGGAAGAAGGAAGAGAGGGAGGGAGGAAGGAAAGAAAGAAATAAGGAAGGCTCTCTATCTTTTTCTTTCTGTATCTCTCTGTCTCTCTGTGTCTATCTCTGTCTCTCCCTATTTCTGTCTCAGTCTCTCTCTCCATCTGTTTCTCTGTTTCTCTTCCCAGTACATATTTACCTGTGAACATCCAGGTAAGTGATATGTTAGAATATAAATTCCTTGAGGGCAGGTATTGCCTCACTTTTCAGACTATCATCCCCATACTCAGCAGGTCAGGACCATAGCAGATGTTTAATAAAACCCTGTTGATTGATTATATCAACTTAACAAATATTTAATATGTTTAATGAATATGACAAATTGATTGAACTGAATTCAAGGCACCCTGCTGAGTACTGGGGATAGAATCTATTGATAGAGACTTTAGGGTTTGCAAAACCTTTTGCATAGATTACCTCTTCTTATTCTCTCAAGAACTCTCTGAAGTAGAGGCTAATTATTTAGTATCTCTGTTTTACAAATGAATAAACTGAGGCTCCCTTAGAGTTAGGTGATTTATCCAGGCCTACGTAGCTAATCTCCAAAACAAGAAGAGTCCAGGTTCACTACCTTATCTGCCATAGAATTTGAGATATGGTTCCTGCCCTCAAGCAGTTTATAATTCAGCCAAGAAGACAGGATAGGACCCTATACAAGGATAAACACCAATCCAAGATAGGCATAAGATCATAGGATTTAGAGGCTAAAGAGGTCCCCTAATTTTTCGGGTAAAAAATCAAAGTGATTTGCCTAAAGTCAAGTAGAGAATCAGTAGACCAGGGTTTAACCTTAGATTCTCTTATTCCAAATCTAGCACTCTGCCCACTGTACTGCACTCCCTATGGAGTGTCAAAAAGGGAGAAAGTCCTGAACATGGAGTTAGGAGACTCCTGTCTGTGGCCGTTTCTTTAGGATAACAGGAACTGCCAGGAGGAAAAGTGGACCGGAGGACGGGCCAGCATTTGGTGAAGGTGATGTCCTGGAGATGTATGGAATACGCGGTGTGACAGCTGATTTCTGGGTGGCTGGGGGAGGTTGCTTAAGGGAATTGTACAATCTGAAGCTGCTGGCAAAGGGGATCCATGGAAAGAAATTGACACTAAAATACTTGTCGGTAATACAGTGAAATATATTCCTTGTCCCAGAGGTATTGAATTTTATAAGAGAACTCCTGGAGAAGTGATGGTCTAAACCTATAAATGACAATTAATAATAATAATAACAGCATTTACATATTGATTTAAGCAATATATAAATATGTAATAATTATGTAAAATGTAAATATGTAAAACAAAGCCCTTTGCCAATATTTCATTTTATCCTTCCAACAATTCTAGTATTGTCCCCATTCTACAGATTAAAACTGAGGCAAAGATTGAGTGTCTTGTTCACAGTCCCCTTGCCATTAAGGATCTAAGGCTAGATTTGAACTCAGCTGTTCTCCATTCCTGGTCCAATCCTGATTCTGTACCCATATCCTGTATCCAGTACTGTATCCCCATCATCGCTAATCCCGGGATTTCTCGAGAAAGGGTTAGAAGGACACCATTCTCCCGGGATTACCTGCGATTTACTCCTGTATCTCCTTTGACTGCTTGCATACTGTCTCCCTTCTTTCATTTGGGAGTTTCTTGAGATCAGAGGCGGTTTTTGTCTTTCTCTGAGCCTACGGAGCTTAGCATGGTGTCTGACACAGAGCAAATGCTTAATAAACATATGTTAACTGACTGACTGCGTGGCCCTGGGCAACAGAATTAGGAAGAGTGGAGAAAAACTTCACAACAATTATCTAGCTTTTGGAAGGGAGAAGGAGCTGCCTCGGAAGTTTACGGGGCTCCCTTCCGGGGGAGCTTCCAGAATGACTTACTCATGGGATTACTGAAGAGGGGATCTGGATCAGGTATAGGGCATCATGACTTAAAGGTCTCTCATTATTCTTTGATTTTTAGAGATGAAGAAGGAAGATTTTTTTTTTTTGATGCTGGGAGGATTCCAAGTGTGCTAGAAATCTAGTTCTGTAAGATCTCCCCAGCATTAAAATATTTGCCTCCTTCCCATCTCCCACAGTTTCTGAAGTCACAGAAATTAGGAGCTATAAATACTGTTCCTCGTTTAGCTCCTCACTCTAACCCCATCATGGCAGCTCCCATGCTGCCTTGCACAAAATGGGGGAAATATCATCCCTAAGACCAACGTCTCTCTGGCTCTGCAAAAAACATCCAGGGACCATAGGACAGTCATCGTACATCAATACAGTGACTGCAATAGTCTCCTCCCAGTTAAGAAAAGCAGTCCAGGGACACTTTCAAAAAAGGATTGCCTGCTAGCTACTGATTCAACTTTTTTTTTTTTTGGCTTTCACATGGAGACTCAAAGGGCTGTGTGCTTTCAGAAGCTTTCCAGCTTTTTTCCATTTCCATTTGAAAGCTTAAAAGCTTATAAACATTTTTTAAGGCAACTGACCCATGATTTCATTCCAAATTATTTGACTTTCTCTAGCCTAAGCCAGGAAATAGATGCTGGCATTTGAGGTTTTTTTCCCCCTTCAGCCATGGGAGTTGTGAAGGGGAACAACTGGAAACTTGGAACAGATAAATTTATCTACTAAGAGCCAGTCTCTTTTGCTCAGTGTTAACAAAATCAGGTTAGGAAGGATCCCTCCCTGTAAGGATGTGGGCGCAGTAGAAAGAGTCCCAGACTTGGGGTCAGGAGGAGCTGACTTTCTTAACATAAGCTATGTCACCATGGGGGAATTGCTTCATATTCCTGTGCCACAGTTTCCTCATTTGTAAAACCAGAGCTGATAACAAATGAAAGGCAGCTAGATGTACTTCCTGAAATCAGGAAATCTCATCTCCCTGAGGTTGAATCTGGCTTCAGATACTAGCTTTGTGAACCTGGATAAGTAACTTTATCTTGTTTGCCTCAGTTTCCTCATCTGTAAAAATGAGCTGGAGAAGGAAATGGCCAACCCAAGAAAACCACAAATGGGAGTCTTCAGACACAACTGAAATGACTGAACAGCAGCAATAAATAACAAATACCTGTAGCATTCAAGTTTATATGTTGTTGAATCCCAGATGAGTTAATATATGGGAGTCACATTGCAAACTTTTAAATATTACATAAATATCTAATATCATTTGCTCCCCCCTTTTTGTATTTAGAATTAAATGGTCCTAAGTCAAGTCTCTCTTCTGTTCTTGTTCGTTAAAGTCAGAAGTTTTTAACCTGAGATCTAAGGTCCTGCGGATAGATTTCAAGGAGTTCTAGATGAGGGAAATTTTTCATCTTTATTATATATATATAACATATCTACATGTATAATATATAATACAATATTATTATATATAAGATATTATATATAACATATATAATAATTATATGTAATAATATATATAATCTCTGACAAGGGGTCCATAAATTTCACCAGCCTGACAAGAGGGAGCCCATGACTCACACAAAAAGATTTTAAGTTGAATGTTTAGCAAACTCTTGTAAAGTAGATAAAATAATGATTTTTATAATTAGAATGGAAATGGTAAGGTATAAACTTGTCTTCTTTAGACTAAGAAAACTTCCTTGAGACAATTCTAGTAGCAGACAGGATAATGGTGAGAGATCATAGGATTGGAGCTGGGAGGAACTTCAATAACATAAGGAGACTGAGGCACACGATGGTTTAGTGATTAGCTGCAGATTCACTTCTCATTGTTCAGAGGAGGAAACTGAGTCTCAGGGAGGCGATATGATTAAGTACCTCATGGCTGTCATGGGATGGAATATTTGGAGGCCATGATCAGGAATGACCCTAAGTACAAGTACAAAGTAGACCAAGCTTGCCGAACTTCAGTGCTCCGTATCAAACTCCCAGGTTTTTATCTGGCGTCATCCCTACTCTTCATTGATGTTTTTGTTCCCCCAGCCCAGATCTTTTTTTTTTTTTTTTAACTTTTTCCCCATTGAAACTTAAAGTCACAGGGTACCAGTTAGTGACTTATTTTATTCTGAACCTATATTTTCACTAGGAATGGGAATTTCGGGTGAGGAAAATCTCTCTATTGATGCAGGTTGGTACCTTCCCTCCATCTTAACCTTAGAGGATTTCCCATGTCAATGTGAGGTCAAATGATTTGCCTACTCACATGTGTCAGAGGGAACAATTTGAACCCAGACTTTCCTGACTCAGAAATCAGCTCTTTCTTTAAAGGTATTTTTAGAACTTATTTCTAAGACCTTATTTAGGAGTGTTTTTTTTTTTAAGTTTTTAAAGTCATTTCATAAAAGCGACAACATTTTAACTGGAGGAACACTAGAATTCCCCAGGATGTGCTGGTGAATTATTCATGGTAATTCTGGTTAGGGGAAATAAAATGTCAAACATAATGAAATTGGTGGATAGAAGTTTTAAAGTTCTAAAGAAAATGTGATTATGAGAAGAACAAATAATATTATGCCTGGAAAATGACTTATGGGGGAGAACTTGATAGAGAGATGCAGTGGGTGGGGTTACTGACATACTCTGCAAAACCCAACGGGCCTTGACTGATCTTAGATGATGAAAGAGGAGCCCAGGGCCTTCTCCCCAAATTCCCACCTCCCTTCACTCCCTCCTTTTTCTGTCCTTCCGAAAGCACCCCTGGAGCATCAGACCGATGCCAGCTTCTAGAAACCCTTCCTCATTTTCCGGGGTACTCACTATCTCTTGAAACAACTTTGTATAGCAGGCCCCTATTAATGCAAAGAATGAAATTCAGGCAGCAGTCCCATTATTTGAATTAGCAATGCATGTTTCCATTGGGATGGAACTAATGACCATATTTTATATTATTATAATTTTTGAAAAGCATGAATTCAAAGATACGTGACCACTTGACAAGATTCATTATCCACACTAACTTAGCTGTATTATTTTATATATGCTGGCTGCCCCCCAAATGTCTCTCTCCCCAAAATGGGCACACAGAGGTTGTTAATAAAGGTAATGTTTATTTTCTGAAAAAGAAAAGATGTTACGGTTTTGTGCTAATGAAATGTGTATATATTTTGAACAACACACTGTACTTTGCCCGTGTTTATATATTGCGTGCCCCCCGTAAAATTCGTTCATCCAACAAGCATTTATTAAGTGCTTACTATGTGCCAGGCATTCTAGCTAGCAAGCTAACAACAACAATAATAACGGCAATCACAATAATAATGTTGTTTGGTCGCGTTCGATTCTTCACGACCCCATTTGGGGTTATCTTGGCAAAGATACTGCAATGGCTTCTCATTTTCTTCTCCAGTTCATTTTATAGAGGAGGAAACCGAGACAAAAAGCAGTTACATGGGTAGTAATGGCAAAGCTGGAAATTACAGTTAGGCAAAAAGATCCTACTTCCATGGCCGACAGGACTTCAGAGAAGTCTAATACGGAAATTCTTAACTTGTCACGGACATCCTTGAGCAATCTGGTGAGGTCTATGGACCCCTTCTTAGAATAATACTTTTAAGTAATTGAAGGAAATGCTAAATTTCAATTAGAGATTAGTGAAAATAAAGGTGGATTTTTTTCCATCAAAGTTCATGTTTGTCCTGAAATCTTTTCAAGGACCACTTGAGGATCTCTTGATCCCAGGTTAAGAGCCCCAGATTTGTCACTTTTTCTTGGGTCCTTGGATCCTCAAATTCAACATTTAATCCACTGTACCATATTGCTGAGTTCTGGGGATACAAAAAGAGAAGCAGAAGGCTTGCATTCTGGAAGTGGGAGTACATGAAGGACAGAAACAATGAATATACATGTGAGAAAATACTATCTATCTGTATGTATATATATGTAATGCATGCAATATATGTGTGTGTAATACATATATGTATATGTTACATGTGTGTGTGATAAATATATTTGCATATATTTAATGCATGTGTGTGTGTGTGTGTGTATGTACATCAAAATAGAGGAGGAAGATATTCCTGACTACTGAGTGGATTTGGGAAGGGCTGAATGTAGGAAAACTTCCTTAAGCTGAATTTTAAAAGACAGGTATGAGAACAAGAGCATCTAAAAGGATAAACCTGTACCCAAGAGCAGGGGACCCTCTGCCCTATTCCTATCTCCAATGAAGCTCTTCAAGTGCAGACACCTTTGACTTTATATATTTATGTCCTCCGTTCTTAACAAAGTGTCGTGTGTACACACTTTGTATACTTAAATTGAATTCTATGGTATCAAATGTAATTGAATCTCTTTTATATTTGCTTGGGTTTTACAGTGAGCTGGGACACCCTTGTGATAAAGCATCTCCATTCCAGTGAAGGAAGGCTTTCCTTATTTTTGTAGTCTGAATAACTCCTTCCTCTTCTGGGCAGTCAAAGCCAAAGTGTGACCTCCATTAAGCAGGAGAACTATTGGCCTGTGGCTGGAATGTATTTGCAAGAGATTTGAGCCCCAGATCCTGAATTTGACAGAAAACATCACTTCTTGCTTTTTGGACATTTTGATATATAGCAGAGGCGAGCAAGGCTCAGCTATTAAATAGCTGTTCTGTGCCAGTGGAGAATTCCAGACAAGCTGGCCAACGTCTCCCCTAAAAACCCACCCATGGTCTCTGGCAACAACCAAAAATCTTGAAATCAAGCCCACTTGACTCATAACAGAAAATGAATCTCAGCTGCAGTCAATTTTGGATGCCTCAGTCTCCCTTCCCTTCCCTTCCCTCTTTTCTCTCCTACCTTTTCCTCTTTCTCCCGTCTTTCTTCTCTCCCTTTTTTCTTCCTCCCTCCTTCCTCTTTTCCTTCCTTCCTTTCTTCTTTCCTTCCTTCTTGCCTCCCCCTTCATCCTTTCCTCCCTCCCTTCTTCCTTCCTTATCACCCTCCATCTCTCCCTACCTTCCTCCTTTTTTCTTCTCTCCCTCTCTCCTTCCTTCCTTCCTTTGTTCCTTTGTTCCTTCCTTCCTTCCTTTTCTCCCTCCCTCCCTTCCTCTCTCCCTTCTCCCTCCCTCCTTCTTCCTTCCTTCCCTCTCTCTGAAGTCAATGAATTCAACTCCTTTATTTTATGGATTAGGAAAAAAATCCCAGAGCTTTGCATAACTTTCCCAGGGTTACCCAATGTCTAAATCAGGTTTCCAACTCAGTGCCTGCCAAGTCGTATGTCTCCATTATCTATCCAAATTCGGGCCCAAGGCCTGTGTGCTCTTAAATGAAGAAGAAATAAAAACAGGCCCTGGAATGTCACAATTCCTGATTTTTTTCCCCAACATACAGTTTATAACTTAATATTGCCTTTCGGGGAGAGAGTGATTACTCTGAGCATCTTTCGGGAAGCCCGACTTTGAATCCCAATTCTGACACCACCTGGTGACCTTCAGCGAGCCACTTCACTTTGTCTGCCTCCATCTCTTCAAGCATAAAATAAGGTTAATAATAGCACCTGCCTTCCAGAGTCCTTGAGAGAACCACAGGAGATATTTGTGAAATGCTTAGCGCAGCAGCTGGGATGCAATCTCTTCCTTCCCTCCTGCTTGGTTTAGAGAGAGGGACCCTTTGAATGACTAAAAAGTTGTAGTCCCTGAAAGTGATGATGCGTTATTTTGTTTTAATAGTAATGCGGTGAATACAGAAAAGTATGGGAAGACTTATATAAACTGGTAAAACCAGTAAAACATATACATATATATTTATATTTACATATATGTAGTTTTACTTGTTCTACTTATATATGTACACATGCATCTACACTTACACATTTATATATGTGCATATACATGGATATATAATACATATTTCTAAGTACACATTTTTTTAAATGTGTTCACTTTTCTTCACTTTGAATCAGTTTATATAACTCTTCCCATACTTCTCTATATTCACTATATTCCTCTTAAAACACAGCAATATACATACACAAACATACACAGTCATTACAGAAATGACAGTGTAAATCGAAACAACCACCACTAAAAGCAATAATAGTAACGATTGATAATGAATCCTGTAAAATCATAATAATAAATCTTAATTCTAAAAAAGAGATATGAGGATGCTCCTCCCCCTTATTTCTTTGCAGAGGTGGGGAACTATGGGTATAGAGTATTGTAGATGTCTGTCTTTCTAGGTTCATATTGATTCATTTTGCTGAATTCTTTATTTTCCTTTTTTATTATTTATTATAAGTCATATTCCCCTCTAATCCACCATGATGGATATATTGAGAAATGTGGGTGATATAAGAGCTAAAGAGATTCATTTTTAGAAGTAGTTATGTTAAAAATAAAAGTAGACACCCCAACTACTTTCACTAGTCTTCACATCAATTGTGGACTTATATATGTAGCTTTTCACAATCCTTAAAATGCATTTATCTTCATTGGATTGTGAAAATGCCCAATTGTCAATTAATTATAATGACAATAATAATACTTAGCATATATTTATATATAATAATTATTGTACAAATATTTTAAAGCACTTTTCTAAATATTGTCTCATTTAATCCTCCTAACAATCCTACAACAGAAGTGCCATTATTATCCCCATTTTATGGATGAGAAACTCAGTGGTCAGCTGACTTGCTCAGGATCACAAATTAGGAAATGTCTAAGTCAGGATTCCCACTTAGATCTTTTTGTACTCCATCCACTCTGAATTCTAGCTGTTCAATTTGTATATTGCCTCAGGTTTTATGTTGTTCATCGTCCAGATGCAAACCAATTATTTTATTCTTATAGTCAACAGATATTTGTTTAGCATCTACTATGTATTAGATTCTGTGATAAGTTAATGAGGATACAAAGCGTAGCTGATAGGGTATAATGGGTACAACACTGGGCTTGGAATCAGAATATAAACCTGCTTCCACATCTTTCCCTGGACACTTACAAGCTATTAACCTATATGTGTATATATACATATACATATATACATATATATATTTAAATAAAAATAAATAATAAATAAGTAAATATATAAATAAAAGTTATTGCATGAAGTGGTTATTGAATAGATGAATGAAATAGTTATAGAATGGATGAAGTGGTTGTGGAATGAATGAAATAGAGATTAACCTCTCAGGAGTTTGGTTTTCTCATGGGGATAATAATAATAATAATAATAATAACAATAATAATATTGCAGTGATTGCCTCACAAAGTTTGTGTGAGTGTCAAACGAGATGATGAATATGGATTAAAAGTGCTTTAAAAAACTTAATAAAATACTATAGAAAAATGACAGCTGTTCTATCATTAGGGCTTACCTTCACAATGCTTATATTCTAGTAGGGAAATTACAAAATAAAAATTGATAAGTATAGCATGAAGCGGAAACTGGGGAGGGAAGCATAAAGGAGAAACCAGAAAGAATGCTCCAGTAAAATTATTTTTTGGCTGGAGCGATCAAGGAAGTGGCACCTTAGCTTCATGTTGAAGAAAGATCAAGGATTCTGAAAGAAAGTTAAGGAGAAAGGACATCCTAGGCACAACTTCTACAAATGCAGGGAGGTGAGAAATAACAAATTAAGGTCAAAGAATATCTAGTTGTTGAATTGAGCCACAGAATGTATGAAGGAGAGTGATGCAATAAGGATGAGAAGGTGAATTGGAGATGTATTATGGAATGTCAGGCTAAGAAATTTGTATTTATCTTCTATTTAATCGTGAGCTACTGAAGCTTCTTGAGTGAACGAAGGATTTGGCCAGACCATTGATGTAGATGGTGGCCTGAAAACTGAATGGAAGGGAGAGAGGCTCATTGCAAGACTATTACAATTTTTAAAATGAGTGGAAGTAAAGGTTCTCTGAGTGGAGAAAAGGGAATGAAAATAAAAAATGGAGTGCTGTTCAAACAGAGAGATCTTGATGGACTGAAGCCTCTTGAAGGCTATAGTCAGGGACTCTGAGCCAGATGGAGGGCAAAGATGGCTAGACTCCAGCCCTGGCTCCCCCATTTACTCAAGTGTTTGGTCACTTTCCTTATCTGCTAAATGGGAATAATCTGGGAGAACAGACTAGACAAGTTTTATGTATCTTATTATAATTTGTACCTCTTATCTTTGGCTCCCCAGCACCCAGATACAGTACTTTGCATATAGATATAGGTTAACAGTCAATATGTGTTGATGTGTGAGTGAAATTGTTATTAAATGATTGAATGAATAAAAATTATTGAAAGAGGTGGGTGTTGAATGACTGAAGGAAGGAAGGAATTGTTGAATAAATGAAATAGTTGTGGATATTGAATGAAAGAATTGAAAGAGTGATTGAATTAATGAATAAAGTGGTGAATGATTGAAATAGTTGTGGAAGGAAGTTATTGAATGAATAAAATGGTTGAATGAATGAATTGGGTGATTAGATGAAAAATTATAGAAGAAAGTGGGTATTGAAGGAATGAATGATATGGTTGTTGAGTGAATGAATGGAGTGATTGTTGAATGAATATATAAATAAAAGTTATTGCATGAAGTGGTTATTGAATAAATGGGTGAAATAGTTATAGAATGGATGAAGTGGTTGTTGAATGAATGAAATAGTTGTGGAAGAAAGTACTTAATAAATAAATGAACGAAATGGTTGTTAAATGAGTGAATTGTTAGATGTCTGGACAAATAATAAATTAATAAAATTAATTTATAATTAATTAATAAAGTGGATATTGAATTAATGAATGAAGTGGTTGTTGAGTGAATGAAATAGTTGTAGAAGAAAGTGGTTATTGACTAAATGAGTAAATAAAATGGTTATTGAATGAATGAATGATTGAGTTTTTTTTTTAGGAAGCAGATATTGAAAGAGTAAATGAAACAATTGTTGAATCAAGCAAGAAATGAATAAATATGAGTGATTCATAATGACACTTCCAGTAGCTGCCCAACTTTGCTTGTTTTTATTTCTTCCTCTGCTTATTCTGCAGCAGAACATTTCTACCATGTCCCATAAATTCTATGTAAACAACAACAGGAATTGTTTGTAATTCCTGTTGTTCTTTTTTGTAAATGGGAGCTCTCAGAATGGGGTGTGCCCTTTAGCCCAGTTATCATATTCAGCTGATTTGGAAATGAATTGTTTCTATTAATACTTGTTCTTCCACCAGGGATGGAATTGCAGATTTAAGTAGCAGTGATTAAGTACTAGTGATGCAAAAGGAGACATCAACAGAAAATGAAGTCCCATTTAAGGCTAGGAGGAAACATGAGGTGATCATCCTTTGGCACCCCGACTTACCTCTACAGCTTTCTTCTACATTATATTACTTCCCTCCTCACCCTTGGCACATCATCAAAACTGGATTTCTCTCTATTCACGTCCCACCATATTCTCTCCATGTTGGACCAGCCAACTTAGAATCTACTTCTCACTCCTGCCTTATAAAATTTCTTACTTCCTTCAAGATGCGCCTTCTTTCTACACCAGATGTGTCAAACTCATCGCCGGCAATGAGTGTTACCAACCAGATTATAATGTAATTGGGAAATATTTAGCAAACACACACGTATAAATACAACAAAATAGCCAAAGATAATTTGTGGTATTCCAAGTCAATCTGCTTCCCCTATACGCAGGTGAATCCCTTTTTTGTTTGAATTGCATGTTATTAATCTGGGCAGTTTATGTGGTACAGTGAATAAAGCACTGGGACTAAAGTTGGGAAGATCTGAATTCAAATGCAGCCTCAGGCACTCACTAGGTGTGTGACCCTGGACAAATCACTTCACCTGTCAAATAAGCTAGAGAAGGAATTAATAAATCATTCCAGTGTCTGCCAAGAAAACCCCACATGGTGTCACCAAGAGTCAGACACTACTCTATAACAACCACCACTTGTCCACCCTGCCTCTTGTCATCCATTTCCCTTGACCACTGAGCTGCTAGTGCCCTTTCTCCCTTGTGACCAATGCCTTATTTTGGATTTATTTGTTATGTATTTAATCTGTTTGTGTGTATTGTTGTCTTCCATGATAGAATGTTAGCCACTTGAGGGCAGGGAGATTTCATTTTTGCCTTTGGAAGCCCCTACACCTGGTACATAATAGGTACCTGATCCCTGCTGGGATGGTCCTATCTGTAGGGACCTCTGGATGTGGGGGAGGCTGCTCCCACTTTGCATTTTGGTTTTCCATGAGAGAATCTGGAGGCTGGCAGGGGAACAGGTTAGTCCTTGGGGCCAGACTGGTGCCAATTGCCCAAAGTGTTTGTACTTGTGTGTGGAATGGAGAGATGGAGTCGGTGAAAGAGTACAGAAGGATGTTGCCTTGGTGATGAAAGATGAACCTGGGGTTGCTTGTCCAAGCCAGTTTGCTCTATCCAAATATGGGGAAATCGCATTATAATTTTAGGCTTCCTGGAAACTTAGTTGGGGACACTCTATAGTCAACACTGTAACCAATATGGCTTCAGACTCTGTGGAGTCTGCTCACATCTCAACAGGGAGGTCGTGAGCTAGAGTTGAAGATAATGTGTATGTGCTTGTGTGTGGCCTGTAGGCTGCTTGACTTTGCCTGACTGCTCATTTGTTACAAAGGAAGACTTCTCCAGGGCAGGGAGCAAGAGATGCAGAAAAGCCAGGGCATCCATAAAAAAATAAAAATATACAGAAAGGAACCAAAAGATGGTCAGAAGGGGACACAATTTTGTTACCATTTTGTTAAATTTAACATTCCCTTAATCGCAATTCAGTATTGTATGTTTTTTGTATTTCGGAATTCTTATGTTTGTTGGTGATTATTAAACTCACAATTAAAATGGCAAATTTAACAATTAAAAAAATAAAACCTCAGCCCGAGACATCTTGGACCATGGGCCATTTGAATAAAAAATATGGTGTCCATTCCACAAATCTTTTGAACTATTCTTATACCCCACAGTGTCCAATTTCTCCTTTTCCTTTCTGCTTGTAGTTTGAGCCAAAGGATTGGATATAAAATGATAGATTTCTATAGTGCAGCAGATTTTAAGTGGGGTAGGGTAAGGGTCTCACCTCAAAAAGTTGCTACCTGAGTGATGGTAATGGACCTATGTTCCTCTGGGTTTTCCTGACTCCCTTTGGCAAAGAGAGTCACTGAGGACTGTAGGATACAAGATTAGTGCAACTCCCAAATTACTCTGAAGTACCAAGTAGACTTCCTGGGCCACGATCCAAAGGCAGCACAATTTCCGATGGCCAAATGCGGGTGATGCTCATTGTCTGGAAGACTGAGCCAGCACGGCGGATGCAAGTGCAGCTGTCTCCAGCATCCCCCGCTGATGAGGCAGTCTGCCCCCAACCCCTTCCTGAGCCAAGGACTGCTCCCTCTCAGATCCCCTCATATGTGCACGTGGGCCGGCCCCTCTGTGCCGGGCTGACCTTTTACCGGTCCAGAATAAGGCTTCTCTTTTCAGCATCTCACCACCTCCGTCGTTGGTACCCACCAGGTGCAAAGGCTTCAGAGGAGGTCAGGCTTGGATGCTGGGGCGGCACTAAGGGAGGCTGGGATGGAGGCTCTGCAGCAGCATCTCCTCCCACGGTGCGGAACCATGGGAACCCACGGGAACATGGAGAAAGTTCAGGCTCCCTGTACCCAGATGGTGGAACTTGGCCACCCTTGAGTTTTTTCATTGTTATTGTTCAATTCTCAAACCAAGTGAGAAATGGGTGCTGTGGGGAGGCAGGCTGGGGTGGAGGCTTTCTCTGCCTACTCTGGAGCTCGGAAAACGGCCTGGACTCTCTGTTATTATGGGCTTGCCTCCCTTGGCCCAAGGCTGCCTCTGGGATTGGGGGAAGACCCTTCCTCCCTAGTTTCTTGATTAACTCATAGGCTTAGATAGCAACTACTGATCCTCACTCTCTCTGATGGCTCATACCTGTCCATGTGAATCAATCAATGCAGGTTTATTAAGCGTCCACTCTGAGCCAGACACCTTGTGAAGAGCTAGAAATACAAACAAGGGAAAAACGTGGTCCCTGCTCCAGAGAGCTGGCGCTCTAAGGGGGCACCATTCAAACCACGCTGTTCACACAAGCTATATCCAAAGTAAAAGAAAGGAAAATCAGAAAGAAGTAGCCACCCGTGGGGCGGACCAGCACCATTAGCATGCAAACTCCTTGAAAGGCGTTTCTTTTTTTGTCTTTGTGCAGTAACTGGTATAGTGCCTAGTATAGAACAGTGGTTGGGGCTCGAGCTTCTCAGTCAGGAGAACCTGAATTCCAGTCTAGCCTCAGACACTTACTAGCTGTGTGACCCTGGGCATGTCACTTAAACCCCCAGTTTCCTCAGCTGTAAAACGAGCTGGAGAAGGAAACAGCAAATTACGCCAGTATCTTTGCCAAGAAATGGGGTAACCAAGAATCAGATGCAACTAAAGGCTGATTAATTGATTAATGTCAGTCCTATCCCTTCTAGGTCAAAGGCCAAAAGCTGACACATAGTAGGTGCTTCATAAATTTTTAGGACTGATAACTCTCTACTCCATCCCATATGAAAAATAATTTGCTATTTCATGACTTCCTACCATCCACTCCAAATCAAAATTTTTAGAGTATATTTTAGGGCTGTAGTGACAATATTTGACTCCACAATAAAAAAGAGGAAAAAAACCTTATCTCCTGGTCCGGTTGAATTCTAAACGCCCCTATAAGCTCTGGAATTCAGTAATAGAATTGTCTTATTCTGAGAGATCTGGGTAATTTCAATGTCACAGGAGTTAGAAGCATTTCTCCTGGGTTTACCAGACTTTTACCCTTTCAAAGTCAGCACATTATTTTCATGGAGTTGCCCCTTTCCCTTAAGGGGTTCTTAAACATTCCTTGTCTGTGGCTCTATTTGTTCAGTTCACAGTGAATGTAGCCTTCCCTTTTCTGTCTTGGGCTCCCATCATGCTTCACTTTCCTTTTGCCTTGACTGAGGAATCAATGAGCTATTCCTTCCCCCAGAATCAGCTTTCATTACATTTCTAATAGAATGTGAGCTCTATTATATATCTAATGAATTTTAGAGCTAGAAATGACTGCAGAGATTTTCTAGTGAGAGGATCCCAAAATACAAGAGAAGGGACCTCGGGGGTCACCCAGAATCTTCCATAAGTGGGGAGCCAGCTTCCATGCGAGATCAAACTCCATTGAAGGTGCTCTTACTACTTCATTGTTCAGAAAATATGAGATGGGACTGAGGGAGAACGACTTGTCCACATTTGCAGAACAAGGCTAGGATTCAGACTCTCCTAAATCTCCTGCCTCTCACTCCTGGCCGCGGAGGCTGTGGTTGGACATTGCTTGGATAACAAAGAGCCCAAAGTCATCTGGAATATCCAGTCAGAGCCTGGGGCAGGCCAGGGCAAAATGGCGGGCCTGGAGGCCAGGGTTGTCTTAAGGAGACTTGGCTTGATCAAAACTGAAAAAAGATGCAGAAATAATTTGATCTCACCTTCTAATTTTACAGAGGAAGAAACTGAGGGTCAGAGAGGTAGAGATGTGGTGGATGGGGTTCTGTGAGATGCCGGGGAAGTGACTTAAACTCTCTGGGCTTTAGCAGTCCTACCTGATGGATGGTAAAAGACCATTGACCTCTGAGTCCATGACCCATGACATGGGCCGCCTCTCCTTTTGGGAAATATGGATCTGTTCCTGAAAACGAGCTCACCGTCCCTTGTTTGCTCTCCTGCAGGACTCCAGCAATGATCGGGTGTTCGTTCGTGGTCAACCGCAAGTTCTTCGGGGAAATAGGCCTCCTGGACCCAGGGATGGATGTGTACGGAGGAGAGAATATAGAGCTTGGAATCAAGGTCTGTGAAGTGGTTTCTTTTCCTGGTATCTTAATTTTAGCTTTAATTCCCTTTTCTCCAATTTAATTCTGTACCGTCACTGCTCTGATAAATGGGGACATTCATAGAATGCTCTTTCTTCCAACGTTCTCACTCATCTTTGCGCTGTCTTCATAATGTAGTTGTTTTATGGATGGATAGGGCTGAGGGGGAATAAATGATTTGGCCTGAGCGTAGCAGTGACTAAGCTGGATCTGAGAGAGCTGTCAGTAAGGGCGTAGGATTCAGAGAATCTGAGTTCGGATCTCGGTTCTGCTTCAAAACCACCCTTAGGTGACCTTTACTATCTCTCAGTTTCAATTCTTCATCTGTCAAATGAGAGGAGTAGGGGCTGCTTCTGGCTGTGCATCCCTGATTGTAGAATTCAGAACTCACGATTTATGATTAGGACATTTCCCCATTAAATTAGACTGAATAGCACTATAGATCCCCTATGTTTTCTTATTTGAGGGATAATTGAATATGTAAGTGATCACCCACAAAGTTCTGTCTGTGACATTTTATATATTATCTAATTATATAGAAAAACGGCCTGTCATGAAGGAAGGCCCAGGTTCAAGTCCTTAGCTATATAACACAAGACACTTATGTCCTAAGTCAGAGACTCCCCAAGATCTGTGTACTAAGCTAGAGCATCATAAATCTAGAACCAGAGTAAACCTTAGGGATATCTAGAATAGGATTATTAACCTTGTATATGTCAGGTACTCTTTGTTAAGGTTGATGAAATCTACGGACCCTTTCTCAGAATAATGATTTTAAAAGCTCAAAATAAAATATAGGAGATTAATTATATTCAATTAATTATATTCATATAAAGATGTATTTTTCCCACTCATATTCATCGTCCCCTTGAAATCTATCTACAGAGTCTTTGAGGATTCCTAGACCTAAGGGTGAGCCCTCCTGATCTAACCTAACCCCCTCATTTTGCAGAGGAAAAGGCACTTTTCATCTTTGGGCCTCAGAACCTATAGGTTCTGAGGCCCAAAGATGAGAAGTGACTTAGATAATAAGTCAAAGCTGAGATTTGAACTTGTGATACCAAGTTCATTGCTCTTTCCATTATATTACAGTATTTTTCTGGGTCTCTATTCAAAGACAAATCTTGATTGTTCTGATGAAAAGAGACTCCATACTAAGATATCTCTGCAGTGTTAAAAATCATAAATGTTGCATGGATCATTGATTAGATCATAAAGCCTGAGAATAATAAAATATTGGCTTTGGAAGTTATTTTAGAGATTATCTAGATCAGGGATTTTTAACCTAGATTTGATAAAAAAAAATCCTCAATAGTATTTTATTTTTTTCCAAATATATGTAAAGATACTTTTCAAGATTCTTTTTGTAAGATTTTGTGTTCCAAATTTTTGTTTCTCTCTGCCTTGCCTCCCCTCTCTCTAAGACAGCAAACAATATAAGTTAAATAAATATGTGCAGTTTTTTTAAACATATTTCCATTTTTGTCATGTTGTGCAAGAAAAATCAGATGAAAAGGAAAAATTTTGGTAAATAATTTCAGATGATTATTTCAGTGTCATTGATTGTCTTTGTAATCTGTATTTTGTTTAGAAACATTATTCTAAGAATTGCCAAAGGAATTAAAACTCAAAAAAGTTTAGGAAAACTTGAAATAGACCGACCTCCTCCTGTTCTAGTTGAAACAATATGAAATGACATTGCTGGCTGGTGGGGGAAGGGACCCTCCTGATGCCCAAGTCCCCTTCTCTCCCATGGTTGGAGGGAGCTCAATTCACAATTTTGTCTCAGGGGGCCTCCATACCCTGGAACCCTATTTAATCATAAATAAGGTAAGCTAATGAGATTCCCACACACCCCCTCACACATATCCTGCCATAAAGTATCCACAGTTGAGACTGGCCCTGGGCAAAACTGATGTAAGTAGTCATTTCTCTAGTGATTTCCTTTACATCTCTTTTTCTGTGAAATTCTTCAGTAATGTGATGCAGTTTCCTCCCACCCACCTTTCCAAAAGCCAAAAGTAGGATGTGCTTCCAGGTCTCTAAATCTAATTCTCTCTTTCTCTCTGCTCCCTGGCTGCCGAGGCAACCCAAGAAATATCAATGTGTCATGGACTGGGTAGGGCTCTATCTATTGTTTCCTGGAGAATCCCTGGGGGTCCCCATCACCTGTTAGCGCAGACTCAGGGTCCAGACCTTGTGACAGACCCTTCTTGCTTTTGGCAAGAGAGGCAGCATCTACTAGCTGACCGCCTTTGGCAAGTTGGCCTGGGACTTCCAAGTTCCAAGAGAGTAATTTGATATTGACCTCTCCCTTTCCCTGCTGCATACATTCCCTCTTCTCCAGCTTGACTTAATTCTTTTTTCCCCTTTTTACTCTGTTTTAAAAATCAGTTGCAATAAATAAACAAATGAATTAACAAAACCAACGATTGCATGAATGAGTCTCCTAAATCCCAAGAACACAAAACTGCTCTTACTTACCCCGACAGGCTAAGTTTTGTTTATCCAGCTGTTTTTTTTTAAGGAGGCAATTTTACTTTCTATGCTAAAGAAAACAATTGCTATACTGCTTCTTTTCCTCGATTGAATCTCGCTGGCATCCCTCCAAAGATGCTCAGGACCTGCTTGGGGCACTTCTTACTTTGGGATGTGTGGGAAGTTATGGAGCTGTGAGAACGAGTTTTCATGGATCTCAACAGTTTCTATTTGTGCCTGCCTGGCCATGCATTATTCATCATTCTAGGACAAATCTCTGGCTGTTAAAAATATTTCATGCTCTGTAGAGCAATGAATAACTGGAGATTTGATCCATAAAAGAGCCATTTGGGGGGGAGAGAGAAGTTCTAATGGATTGGATCACTTGTTGAATCGATTGTTTGCAAATTATACCCCCTGGAGTCTTAAGGAAGGAGATTAAACCTGCTAGGGCAGGGTGATGGGGAGGTTGGCAAAATTGGGCATTGGTACTGTCTTCTACCCTTTTTGTGTCCTTTATGTCTTTGATATGTCCAAACTCTCCAGATGTCCAGTGGCCTGATGTGGTCCCCTGTCTTCTTGGGAGTCCGCACTAGAACTTTTTTGATCCCCTAAACACATATACACACATATTCTGCCCATCTGCCTCAATTTACAAGCAAATATTTACTTGTTTATATGTTTAAATACTGGAAGTTTCTTGAGGACATTCTGTGCTTTGTCTTTGTGTCTTTAATCCTGGACTGTGCATGTTTACCTGCTTTTACGTTAGAGTGTAGTTTGGGACTTGATATGAGGGGAACCTAAATTCAAATCCTGCCTCTTACTACCTTATATTTTCTAGCTGTGTGACTCTACATAAGTGATTACATTTCTTATCAGCTTTAGTTCCCTTACCTTTAAAACGAAGTTATTGATAACACTTATCTCCTAGTGTTTCTGTAAGGATGAAATTAGAAGTCATGTCAAATAGTGCTTTAGAAATCTTAAAACCCTGTCTTATTATCATTCTTGATGTTCTACTCTATCTCATTCCCAAATCCCTCCAAACAACATAGAATCTTTGAGGGAAGGGGCTTGTGTGCTTTGTCTTTGTGTCTACAATCTAGGTACCATGTCCTATAAATTTGTGTATTTGTGGGAAAGAGCAAAGAAGGTTCTTAGGAGAAGATTTTATATTAACTGTTTACCATGTTATTTGGGAGTAGGAGAGTAGTGCCCTCTGGGGACCCAAAAGTTGGGAAATGCTCTTAAAGTGTTACATAATGCAGGATTTCTCTTTCTCCTTTTTCCTTTTCCTCTTCCTCTTTTAGGTCTATGCAATTGCATTTATAATTTCTTGAAATATAGCTCTGAAAAACAGACTTTTAAAAAGTCCATTGTGTTTTAACTGGACAAATCATTCTGGCTTGCAATGAATGGGCAATAATAGACACAGCCCAATCCTCTATGGCTCATTGTTTAAGAAATGATGGCTCATAGTGTATATGTAATTGTTTTCCTGTTCTGGCTAAAAACATCTTAGGATCTCCTCTCCCAGATAGATAAATATCTTTGGGATGGTAAATGGGTCCATCTTTTGTCGAAATTCTTACCTTGTCCATAAGCTTTGGATGGACATGGCCTCAGATGAACTGAAAACTGGGAAAGACCTTAACTTAGAAAAGCCACTGTCTGGCACTGCTTCTTAGACAATCACTAGTCATCTTGATCTTTATCCTCCCACTGGACTCCAATAATTCTGAAGGAGAGAATTAGGCTGATGACTTTGGGAAGCTGTACTTCACTGAAATCCAGTTCACATGAAAGTCAAGACATCTTCAAGAAGGAAGGACCGATAACAGCGATCAGATCTACTGGGGAAATATGCTTAAATTTAATCTATATTATTGATATTTTCTCCATCACTTTTTAAAATCCAGATGAAATAAATCAACTCTGATTTGTAGCACTTGCAATTTCCGGAAGATAAATGTTCACACTAAAAATTTAATAACCATTTAGGGTTGACTCTAGTATACCCATGCCTGATGTTGTTCATTGTTTTTCAGGCATATCCGACTCTTTGTGACCCATATGGGGTTTCTTGGCAAAGATACTGGAGTGATTGGCCATTTCCTTCTCCAGTTAATTTTACAGATGAAGAAACTGAGGCAAACAGGATTAAGTGACTTGCCCAGAGTCATGTAACTAATGTGAGGCTAGATTTAAATTCAGGTCTTGTTTGATTCCAGGTTTAACACTCTACTGCACCATCCACCTGCCCCATGTTTGATACTCTGAATGTATTTCTCTTTATCCCTACATTAAATTTGTTCCTCTGATGTCTTCTCTCATAAGGGGTTAATCTCTCAAATTTGTCCTCAAAAAAGTGTTAATAACTTATAATATCTTAAGTCCAGTGATAAAAACAAAAACATTAGGTCTGGAGTAATAGTTCACTAAATCATCTTTTTCTAATGTCTTCTTTAAGTTTCATTTCTTTATTCTGCATAATGAGAGAGAGATTATTGGAGGATGTCTAAGATTCTTTCTAGCTCTACAATCCTATAAAATGCTAGACTATCTTTCCCAATGGTGGAATCATGTTATTTTTAGCACTAAAAGACATTTTTATTTTATTTTGAATGAGTCTCCCTTTTCTGTTATTACTACTTAGGTTTTATCTTTGCTAAATGGAAATTATGTTGATTTTAATGGTTTATTTTGTGACCATTGACTTTAGTGAAGTTACTAATTGTCTCCATTTGTTTCTTTGCTGATTCTCTGGGGTTTTCTGGGAAAACCATTTTGTCATAGACAAATAGGGAAGTTTTATCTCTTTTATGTTTATGCCTTTAATTTCTTTCTCTTGTCTAATGAGTATTGCAACCATTTCTAGAACTATGTCAAATAACAGCAGGGAAAGGACATTTGCATTTTAACAAGTCACTCTTGGGAATGTAGCACTTTTTCTAGAGAAATAATACTGTGGTATGGTTACGACAGGGACAGACTAATGGCCAAGATTCTTTTGGGAGTAAAGAGTACCTAGACTGCTCTGAAACAATACTTTTTATAGGTAGCATCATGTGTTATGTGGAGTGTAGGGGCATAGGCCACGTAGGTGGCATTATATTTAGCACATGTGAAAGGTGCTTCTGTTGTAGAAAAATGATCTTTTTATAATGAAGAGTTGAATAATTTTTTTCCCTTTTACTACTTTTTCTCCCGAGTTAGAACAATTTGTACTGTGGTTTCTTCTCCCTATTTTTGGTGTTCTTATAGCATTTAATTTAGGACTGTTAGATCTGTGAGTTATTATAGTTTTCTCTAAAATTCCTATTAAGAATCAGTTCTCAGAAAAGAATTTTTGTTTTATTTTTAAGAGGAAGGGGACAGATAATGTTTTAACTATATTTAACTGGTACACATTATGAGTACATATAGGTTTTTTAAAATCTTATCACTTAAGGGTATTATATGTTGCTTAATGACACAAAATCGAAAACTCTCCCTACCAATCTCATGTTATCAAACATATCTCTTTCCTATGGTTTCTTCCATGTCAAGTCACACTAGTAGAGAGAGACATCTTTCTGGCTTTGACATTTGTCCATTCATCAACACTTTGTGGGCATGGAGGTATCATCATGAGCCTTTCTGTCATTTCATCCCTCTTACAACATCTTGTGCACATAAGTAGAATGAATTGCTTTGTCAAATGCTGTGCTGAAACCAAGACCCACTGTATTTATGGAATTTCACTCATCTACTAGTCTATCTTATTAAATGATGGAAAGAAGTGAGTTTGAGACATCCTGACTAATCATGATAATCTCTTTTTAAAATGCTCTCAAGCCATCTCTTCTAGAGTTTTGCTGGGGACTGACATCAGTTCAATTCCATTAAGTTAAAAAAAAGCCTTTTATTAAGTACCTGCAAGATCTCAGGCACTCTGCTAAGTGGTAGAGAAATAAAGCCCTTTAAGTGCTAAAGGCTACCATTCTGCTAGCAAGAGCTCTTAATCTGGGGTCTAGAAAATTATTTTTTACTATCTCAGTAATTATCTCAATATAATTAGCTTCCTTTGTAATCCTATATAATCTGTATTAAGTATTTAAAAACATAATTCTGAACAGAATTCCATAACATTCACCAGATAGTCAAAGGGACCTAAGACACACACAAAAAAGTAAAAAAATCTCATGAGAAGGATCTGACAGACATGCATGTTCATGTGTATATACATATGGGTGTGTGCACACAGGAATATACACATGTGTATGTTACATGTTTGTGGTATATGTATATTAGTATGTATCAAAACTCTATATCTATATATACACATAGAGATATATAGATAGATAAATAGATAGATAGATGATAGAAAGGAAGAAAGAAAAGAAAGAAGGAAGGAAGGAAGGAAGGAAGGAAGGAAGGAAGGAAGGAAGGAAGGAAGGAAGGAGGAAGGAAGGAAGGAAAAGAGTGAGGGAAGGAAGAAAGGAGGAAGGGAGGGAGGGAGGGAGGAAAGAGGGAGGGAAGAAGGGAAACAAAGAAGGAAGAAAATAGAGAGGGATAGATGGAGATAGAGCCAGATGGATAGTTGCAAGGATGGATAAGTAGATGAGACAGATAGATGGAAATAGGGATAGGAAGATAGAGAGGAATAGATAGATAAGATAAAGGAAGTTGGATAGTTGTATGAATGGATGGATGGAAATAGAGATGGATAATAGAGATAGATGGAAAGGGAGATAGAAGAAAAAAGGAAGGAAGGAAAGAAGAAATAGCTAGATGGAAATGGCAATGAATAGATAAGAGACATGGAAAGAGAGAGAAGAAAAGGGAATGAATGAAGGGAGGAAAGAAGAAAGAAATTGCTAGCTAGCTAGAAATAGATGGATAATAGGATGTATGAATAGATAGATGGAGAGTTAAAGAAGGAAGGAAGGAAGAAATGAAGAAAGAAAGGAAGGAAGGAAGAAAAAAGAAATAGCTAGAGATATAAATAGATGGATAATGAGATATGTGGATAGATAGAGATAGATGGAAAGAGAGACAGAGGAAAAGGAAGGAAGGAAAGAAGGAAGGAAAGAAGAAATAACTAGATAGAGATAGCTGGATAGTTGGATGAATGAATAGGTGAGACCGATGGAAATAGAGATAGAAAGACACAGAGATAATAAATATAAATACTTACATTTAGATAAAAGCAAAAAATACACAAAGTGATGCAAAAATATTATCGAGAAAGTCGAAAATCTGGAATGTCATGTAAATGGGAGAATATCAGAATTTTGTGTTTTTTTCATCTGCATCCTCCAGTATCTTACAACACCTGCTAGGTCATTAATAAGTGCTTGTAGATTAATTGATTGCTTAAGCTTAAGCCGGGTTAAAACAGGTTTTCATCACCCTTAATTTTTCTTTAGTGTACTGAGTTCACAAATTTGGGGTACAGTGGGAAAATTTCCCTGAGACCTCCAGTCATACCTCAGGTCTAAAAAACTTTAAATTTGGAGTCTGGGGAATCAAGTTTAGCTCCATTCTGTATCTTCCTGGGTGACCTTACGAGACTTAGTTGACTTCTCTGGGCCTTGGCTTTTTTCTATGTGAAATTAAGGCCTCAAAGGCCTCTTCCCATTATAAATCTATAATCTTTGAAGATATTTTCAGTGACTTTTTAAATGAATGTCTGCAAAATGGGCCTATGGAGATCTGCTGATTCTGGAAGCTTAGCCCTTCACTCAGCCTCTCTTAAGTATCTCTTAAGTGTTAAGTAACAGAGGTAGATATGGTTGGAAGTAGAGATAGTAAAAAGAAAAAAGGGATGGATAGGTGAATAAATAAATGGTAAGAGAGAAAAATAAATGGAGAGAAACAGACATAGAGAGAGAGCCAGAGATAGAGACACAGACACAGAGAGAGACACACAGAGCCATGGATAGATGGAAAGAGGTAGACAGGGAGAGATGGATGAGCAGGAGAGAGACAGAGACAGAGAGGGACACATAGGGAGACAGAAAGAGACAGAGACAGACACAAACACAGAGATACAGAGAGAAATGTATAGATGGAGAGAGATAGAAATGGATGGATAATTGGCGAGAGACAGAGCGAGAGAGAGACCCACAGAGACACAGATAGATGGATAGATGGAGAAAGCTAGAAAGAGATGGATGAATGAATGGTGAGAGACAGAGACAGATAGATGAATACATGATTTAAAAAATATTACTTGTGCTTCCCCACTTATAGCCTCACAATCATCAGGACCACTCAAAGATTAGGTGGCTTGCCCAATAACCAAGATATGTCAGAAGAGGAAGCTGGACCCAAGTCTTCTTGACTTTCATCTCTCCATCTCCTACATACCACTGACTCTCCAATCATTTTTTAAAATAAGTCCATTGCTCTGAAGAGAGTTAGAGAATCTAGAATTCTAGAGTGAGGAGGGAGAGGATTCCAGGTGTGGGGCTCGGCTTTTGCGGTGGGAACAAGTCAGGGGACGGAAGGTCATATACAAGCAAGGGCGGGCAGCCAGCTGGGCTGGAACACAGAGTACATGAAGGGATGTAATGTGAAACCTATTTAGAAAAATAGATTGGAGCCAGATTGTGAAGGGCTTTAAATATGAAGCAGAAAAAGTCGGCCAGCCCAGTGTCTTAGGGGAAAAAAGCATAAACCTTAGTTTATGGCTCCTGTCTAGGTCTCTCCTAAATAGGGGAGTAAAAATGGTATTCAGTATAGAATATGTATTGGGGATGAAACAAGTCATTTATTTCTACACACAAAAAGGAGTGCAAAAATAAAAATCAGTCCACATTAAGAGAATTAGCTGCCTAGAATCCAGTCCTAACTTACAGCCAAGGTTACAGGTGCTCGAAGCTAATTTAAGCCTCATCCCAATATAAAGCAGTTTTGCAGAACTTCTAGTTCTGCAATTTATATGGCACGTTGGGTTGGTGTCCAAAAAATGGCCAAGCTCAGGCCATTCTTTTTCATCGTGGCCATCTTCCCTGATGCAGCTGAATGTTCTTCTCATTGGTTCCAGGGCCTTTGGGCCATTTGAATTCAAAAAGTGTCTCTCTGTCCTACACATGGCGATCAGTCAGTAAGCATTTACTAAGCGCCTTCTGTATGCCATGTCCACCATGGGATACTTGTTCATCTGAGATCGAGAAAGACCAAACATAAAAGTAGCAGAAGCGGCCATGGGCACCGTGGAGATGGGATGGGAGATACCTGACTTGTGAATACAATTGGAATATAGTGAGGAAGAAAGACACAGAGACAGAGAGAGGTAGACAGGTGACTCACTTCTATACATTCACAGGGTCATCAGCTCTTCTTTCTCAATTAGGGGACTCCCTCATTTCAAATTTTTAGAAGGTTGCACAAGGTCATTAGGACCTAACAGTGACAGCTGGGTCTTCTCCCCTGGACACCACTATCACCATAAAGCTCTCAACAAACTTTCTTTCTTTCTTTCTTGAGATTATTAGAGTGAAGAGACTTGTCCAGGGTCACCAGCTAGGAAGTGTTAAGTGTCTGAGACCAGATTTGAACTCAGGTCCTCCTGACTTCAGGGCTGATGCTCTATCCACTGAGCCACCCAGCTGCTCTATCAACAAACTTTCAGTGATTCTTAATTAAAAGGGCAGTGGGCTTGGAAAGGGAGGATGAGAATTTGCATCTCTGCTTTTCCACTTACTGTCCTCAGTGTACACTGGATAATCCCTAAGACCCTTCCCCGCTCCATTAAACTCTCTAGTTCTCTCTGGGGAAGCCCCAGAGAACGGTGAAAGATTCTCCCCCAGAATTCCCTTTGCCCAGAGGTGGGTGGATGGATGGGTGGGTTTTGAATCCCTTTTACATTTTCCATCCTTCTGGGGACCTTACATCACTTCCCCAGACACAGCAAAAAGAAGGGAAATTGGCAGAAAAGATGATTAGGGTCCCAGTAGGTGAAAGCCTGGGGTTATATTTCAGCAGAGCTGTTCACCAAATGATTACTTACATCTCTCTTTACCACTCCCCAACCCCGGGCTCTAGGGAGACTTATACTTACTCTTAACACAAAGCATTCCAATAGTCTTGCAACTTTCCCTCTGGAGTTTATTTGTTTTTTTTAAACCAAGGTTTTAGTTTAGTTGTTTATTTTTTTTTTTATTATTTTTTCATTTTTTCCTTCCTTTCCTGTCCTGTGTCCCTATTTTCAAGCAGATGTTAAATTCAGTTCGAATAATAACACTGGCTTGCATGGGAGTGGGAAAGGAGAGGGAATGCATGAATACTGGAAAAATCCCATCCAAAATCTTGGCGATGTTTCTGTCTATATGCTGCAAAACATCTGGATTTGTGGAGATGTCTGGACTTTCTGGCCCAGGTTTCCAAATTGTGTCAGGATGCGTGGCTAAGCAGGGACACCAAAGCAGTGGGTAATGAATCCCAGAATCCTGGAATGGGGAGTTGGAAGGGGTCTCAGAGGCCGTACAATCGGTACCTGTACCAAAAAAATATTTCAACCCCCTTTTCAACATACCCAACTACATAAATGATCTATCAGCCTTTATTGAAAATAATAATGACCAACAAAAGACTTTTGGGGAAGCCCCAGGACAGAGGGAAAAGAATGCAGGATCCCTGAATCAAAGAATGTGAGATCATATCCTGTCTCAGCCCTTGGCTCCCTTTGTGATTTTGGAAAAGGCCTTTCTACTCCGGCCCTCAGCTGTAAAATGAGAATTGAACTAGATGAATTTGAAGATCTCTTCCAATTCTGAATCTATGTTATGATCTAATTTTTTTAAAAAAATAAAGTCCACAATAGTAACAACAAAGATATAAGATATAAAAGATATAAAAAGATATAAGATAACATCAAATATAAAATCTGTAATTACCTAATGGTTTTGATTCGAAAGAGGATATGACAGAAGAATATTGAATTATAGTCAGCCAACTTGAGTTGAAATTCTGGTTGTTTAAAAACCTCTGTCTTTCTGGCTATCGGTTTCTCTTTTCATCAGTAAAATGAGAGAATTGGGCTGGGTCACCATTGAGGACCTTTTCAAATTTCAGTCTGATGCCTTTTCCACGTGACTCCGACAAGCTTGGGAAATCCCCTTTACATCTCACTGGGTTTCAAGTTCTTTATATGTTGAATGGCAAGATTGAACTAAATGATCTCTAGGGTCTTTTCCAATTCTAAAACACAAACTCTATACTGCTATGAATCATGGACATGGTATATACTAATGGAACATATTTCAGCTGTTTATCAATATAATAATGGGGGCATTAGGACCCTTTTAAGAACATCACTTAGGGGGATTGTTGTTTGAAGGTGGCAATCACAAGGACACGTGAACATTGGAGTGATTAGTGTCATGCACAGAAATTTTAGGCATTTCTTCAAGAATAAGCACGTGTATCTTTCCTAGGTCCTTAATGACCAAGCTCAGTTCAAAGGCCTTATCGCCAATCTGTCTGCCAAAGGGTCCTAGGTTCTTAATGATCCGGCTGAGTTTTCAGGGCCTCCTCACCAACTTAAGTACCAAAGATCCTAAGTTCCTAATGACCAAGCTCAGTTCACAGGGCCTCATTACCAACCTGACTGCCAAAGGATCAATTCTTTGAGTCACCAAAATTCATGAGAGGGTCTATGCCCCCAAGCAAGTTGAAATCTCTGTTCTTTGGAAGTATTGGGGTAATGATTATTCTTCCCAACACTTTCCTCTGTACAGCTACCAAAATTGCCTTCCAAAGCACTGGTATCAGGCCTTGTGGGCCTCCACTCAAGAAAGATCAGTGATTTCAGGGTCTGCCCAGCTTAATCCAGTTAGGTGGCAAAGTGGATAGGAAGCGCCTTCAGTTTCTTCACTATAAATTAGAGATAATTGCACCTGCCTCTCAGTTTTATTGTGGAGTTCATCGGAGGGCCGTTGAATGGCGCCATAGTGGATAGAGCACCAAAGTGGCATCTGAAACATTAATAATTAATCATTAATAATCTTCCTGAGTTCAGAGCTGGCTCGGACACTTCCCAGTCGTGTGATCCTGGGTGAGTCACTTAATCCCGTTTATCTCAGTTTCCTCATCAGTCAAATGAGCTGGAGAAGGAAATGGAGGCCCCCTCTAGTGTCTTTGCACACTAGACACTAGTGACTTTTGAAGGATCATAATCAGTTTTCACGCAGGGAAAAAGTTTCATGTGTGATTCCTTGTCACCATCACCACCAAAGGCATTAATACACAATAAATGCTTTCTGCCAGGTGTGAGTGCCCACCTGTACAGAACCATGATTTGAAACCAGGCTCATGGACTTTAAATCTATAGCTTTACCCCTGGCCTTCCCCTTCGCCCATCCTTGCCAGGGTTGCAGTCACTCAATGATTTACCAATGATATGCCATGTGCTCCCTGGAGTTTACCCCCGGCCCTCCCCAGCCTCCTAGGACCACAAGCTCTGCTGGCATGCCAGGTGATAATTTTGTAGGTCACAAAGGTTTCCAAAGTAGAAATTTCATTTTAAGCAGAATTCCCAGCATCGGACAGCAGACTTAGTTTATCACCTGTACAAAGATTTATTGCCTTCTTCTGGAAAAAAGGAGGCTGATACCCGCAGGACACCAGAGCAGGCTCACGCGCAAACTCCCTCCAGAGATCCATTGCCAGTGACAGCTGGAAATGTGATGTCACAGTTAGAATATGGTCACCCTGCAGGCTTTCTTTAATTCAGTATGTTTGGGGTTCTATCTTCCAAATGAGATGGGAATTTTCTTTTTTTAAAAAATATGTTAAAGTATATGTTAAATACTATAGATAGATAGATAGATAAATAGATAGATAGATAGATATAGATATACACTTCCATACAGTTATTTTGCTGCACAAAAAGAATCAGACTTTGAAATAATGTACAATTAACTGTGAAGGAAATCAAAAAATGCAGGCAGACAAAAACAGAGGGAGTGGAAATACTATGTAGTGGTTCACATTCATTTCCCAGAGTTTTTTCACTGGGTGTAGCTGGTTCTATTCATTATTGAACAAATGGAAATGATTTGGATCCTCTCATTGCTGAGGATGGCCAGGTCCATCAGAATTGATCAACATAGTATTGTTGTTGAAGTATATAATGATCTCCTGGTCCTGCTCCTTTCACTCAGCATCAATTCATGTCAGTCTCTTCAGGCCTTTCTGAAATCCTCCTGCTGGTCATTTCTTACAGAACAATAATATTCCATAATATTCATATGCCACAATTTACCCAGCCATTCTCCAATTGATGGGCATCCATTCATTTTCCAGTTTCTGGCCACTAGAAAGAGGGCCGCCACAAACATTCTTGCACATACAGGTCCCTTTCCCTTCTTTAAGGAGATGGGAATTTTCTAGTGCTGCTTATTCAGGCTGGTGCTACTCAAACCCCACTGAAAAAGAGAAAAAGCTTGTAATCTTCTGATTAGCATTCATAATGACTTAATTAATTTTTAAAAATGTATTAAACACCCTGCTCCTCCCTGGACTGCCGGTTCTCTGACTTCTCTTGTCACCACTGGCCGATGACCTTCTGACTCTTTGGCCCCTTCCTCTATTTCGGTGATTTCTTCCTGAGACCTCCATTCTGAGGAAACACTCAGACACTCGTCCCCTCCTCTCTCTGCACTCCACTCTTGGCTCCCCTCACTTCCTTCTTCATCATGTCCCTATACTTCTCCCCTCCCTTTGCTTTTTAATTTCATTTTAGTTTTATCTTCTTTCTATTAGAATGTAAACTCCCTGAGGGCAGGAACAGTCTTTCTTTTTGCTTGTATTTGTATTCCTGCAACTTATCACCCTCCTTGGCACATAGTAAGCACTTAATAAATGCTGGTTAACTCTAGCTGTGGGCTAGAAACTGTTTTACGGTCTGAGAACGCAAACATAAAGAGCAAAGACAATTCCATCCTCAAGTGGCTTTTATTCTAATCAGAAGGAACAACATCTAGTGGGACTGTGGCCACTAAAGAGTCTTAATTTGGGAAGATTCAAGGAGGAGTAGAGTGACAAGGGCAGTTGAGTGGCGCCATAATGGATAAAGCACCAAGCTGGCGTCAGAGACTCATCTTCCTGAGTTCAAATCTGGCCGTCGCCGCCGCCTAGTTGTGTGATCCTGGGCAAGTCACTTACTCCTGTTTGCCTCAGTTTCCTCATCTGTCAAATGAGCTGGAGAAGGAAATGGCGAACTGCTCCAGTATCTTTGCCAAGAAAACTCCCCAAAAGGGTCCCAGGCAGCCAGAAACATGACTGGAAGTAACTAAATAATAATAGTACAGACACACGTACCAGGCAAGCAATCAGTACCTGGTTTTCTCTGTTATAAATGGGACCAGTCTGGGCGGCGTATACTTATGCGCCGCAAAGTGTGATTTCCTTTTATTTTCTCCCATGTGGGAAGTTTGGTCGACCTCTGGTTAGTCATGGATCTCCATGAAGAAGGTTGTAATACGGGGGAGTTTGAGGCAGGGGCATCTGGAAGGAACCCTTCTACCCTTAGGATGTGGGGTAGCTTCTTCCCCATGGGGTAGCACTGCCCTGTTTGATGTTAATAAGTGGATGGTCAATGAACAAAGTGACCTGTGATCTGTTATTCACCAGGCAGATTAGGAGTCAGTTCCACCCTCAAAGAATCAGTAAGAGATAAGGCTTTGCGGGTGATCCCAGAGTTCCTAAGTACAGACAGAATTGGAGCCCTGGTTTCCTGGACTCTGAGACTGGGCAGTGTCTGTCTGGGGCCGACGTGTTTGTATCTCATTATCTCAGTGTACGCAGGCGGGAGCAGGCGCACAGTGGTATGTTTTATATACCGTGCTTGTTACCAGTTTAATTGTAAATCTGTATAAAACCAAAGGTGTCGTTATAGTGCACAAGAGTGCTAGATATGGAATCAGGAAATCCTGGATTCAAAACTGGCTTTGACAAACGGTGATGTTTAACTCTAGCTGAGTCACTTACCTTCCAAGTATCCTCTTGTATGACTTGGATCAATCTGCCTTAGAGGAGAAAATTCCCACACTGGGAATTCCCCAGAATGGCAAGACCAGAGATTTTTCTCCTTGTTCTCCTTGACGGAGAAGTGCTGGGCTGGACAGACTATTAGACAGGACGTACAGAAGACTGATCTCCAAATATCACCTCAAACACTTTGTTCATTTAATTTCTCTATTAACTTGCCTCAGATCCTTATCTGTAAAATGAAGGGATTGGACTTGGTCTTTGAGGTCCCTTCCTCGTTGCGTGAGGGCCTGTTACCTCAGTAAAAATCGGTAACAAAGGCAGGACATCACCCACCCTGCCGGGTGAGCATCCGACGAGATGATACATGTAACTCATCATACGGATGTCAGCGATCGGGGCTCATGCTTATTACTATATTCAGGGTGTGAAAATCAGGGGACCACCTTCTGACAACAGAAAGATAAGACAAAACAAAACAGCCCCCGTGCTCAAGGAGCTGGCGCTTTACTGGCCTGGTCTTTGCTCCCGTTTTGAGGGAAATGGCCGTTATACGCTGAGCAGGATGGTGTTTGAGACTCTCGACTGAGCTTGTGAGCACCTCCTCCATAAATAGTGTTTGATTCATTTCTGGGTCGTGGTTCAAAACGATAATGGGATTTATTGATATTTTTATAAATAGCACGTATATATTTCCATTAGTGGCGAAGGTGCTGTTTGCAAGGCGGCAGTGGATGTTGGTCAGCCCGGGCAGGCTCTCCATGGGGGGCTGGCTGACATTCTCTTTGCTGAGGCTGCTCCCAAGCCCACCATCAGTTCCTTCTCAGTGTCCATAAGGTGTTTTTCTAGGAAGCGTCTTTTTTTTTGATGAGAGGGAAAAAAATGTCTCTTCATATCCTTCATCTCCCAGGAAATGAAGGAGTAATTTGATTCTCTCTGAAATAGGTTTCGGCCCTCATGACTGAACTTGGATTATAGCCGTTTCTTCTATTAGGACTTGGGTGACCTGGATGGTTTATAACTCTGTATTGGGGAGGGGGAGGTAGAACAGGAAGGGGAGGCCAAGCTGGCTGTCACATTGCTTATTCTGGTCTGTTTCCTAATAGAAAATGATTGGTTATCACTTTCCATTATCTCCACTGAAACAAGAGGAAAGAGATCAATCTCACCTCAATTTGTTTTCGGGGTCTTTCCTGACAGGTTTCTCTGAGAACAAAAGATTCCGTTTTCTAGTACAGTACACAGTTAGTCCTCATGGGTACGGGCAATATGACCAAATCTGGCAATGTCGAGGATTGGCGTTCCATGTCAATTTAATGCAAAAAAAAAAAAAAAAGTTATTAAGTTCCTGCTAGGTACAAAGCATTGTGTTACGTGCTTGAGATGCAAAGATGGGGGGAAAAAGAAAAAAGACTCAGTTTTTGGTCTCAAGACACTTAATATCTCATGGCGGTGGGCAGTCATTGTCCGAGAGGAGCAATGGGGTTGCCCCCCATTGCTGAGGTGCCATTATTCGGGGGTGCTCTGGGGGAGGGGTCTGCTAGGTTGCCATCCCCGTGACTCATGGTCCTCTGTCAGCCGGATGCCATGAAGTAGCACCCCTGAGCCTCCATCACTTTCTAGGTACCTCCCTAATCCTACCTGATGCTCCTCGTCCTAATTCCTCCTTGTGCTTGAGGGTCAGCAGCCTTGCCCCGGTATCTGAGACTCTCAGAGAAAGGTCTTTTTCCTCTTCTGATATGACTGTACCAAATCTCACTGATTTCAAACATATACTCAAACATACACTGTCCTCCCTCAGCCTGAACCTTAACTGTTCAACCGGATTTGTCGTGCTCGCCAGCATCCTATACGCAATGGGGAGCCCTAACTGTTTATCCCAGAAATAGCCCTTGGGTGGACCACTAGGCTACTCGTTCCCATGTACGAGAAGCTTTGTCTTATCAAGCATCCCTCCTTGGATTGTGGAGGGGGTTAGGGAAAGGGGATGCAAAGGAAATTGGTTTTTAGGAGGGGAGAGGTGTCCCATTTTTCTGGGGAAAAGGCTTTGTGGAAAGAAGGCTCCCGATCTTTGAAAGACCAGGCAGCTTTTAACTCGGCAGAGCTGAGGGAGAATGCATCCCAAGCATGGTGGATGGATCGGAATTGTCAAGATTAACTCAGATGGATGTGGTGGCTTGGGTTCAAGCTTAGGATAAAAGGATAAAAAGAGCATCGAATAATTTACAAGTAAGGCAAGAGTAGTCAGCAAGAACACAGCATCGATCCAGCTGGGACAGCTCCTCCGTGCTGGGCGACCTGGTCAGAAGCGTGCGTGTAGCCAAAGGGAGGCGGGTCCCCTGGCTCTCCGTTGCCTAAGAAGTTGCATCAATCATGTGAGCCTTGGCCCCTGGGCCGATTGTGATTTGGTGATGGTTACAGAAAAGCGAGTCCAGTCTTCCTGGGGAGAACCCTGGAAAAGACCAGCCCTGCCAGAGAGAGGGCCCTGTGTGCAAACTCATGCTGACGGAGGAGCAGATAAGGAATCTATTTAGGCAGAAGATAAAGGGCATCGTGAGAATGAAAACCTGAAAGATTGCTGGGAACCCAGTGATAGAGTCTTAAATGTCAGGCTGACTTGGAATCGTTGGGGAGGGAGCCGGGGGAAGAGGAACCGCATTTACCTGAAAATGAAGCCGCTTATTTGACTGCAATTTAGTGTGATCCGGCTTGGGCGCCCACTTATGTGGATAAGTAGCCTTCTCTTTCAGGGATCCCTGCTCCAAACACCCTTGTTCCTTCTCTTAGCATTAAACAGCGGACAAAGGAGTGAATCTCTCATGATCTCAGGGCTGTGTGATCCAGCTTCAGCCCTCAACCCTACCCAAGTGGCACGTGTTACCCTTCATACTCCTATTGAGGCAACGAAGTCAGACAGTTCTTAGAGCATTGGTCTCCGAGTCACAAAGACCCAGGTTCAAGCCAGCATCAGATACTTACTAGCTTTGTGATTCTGGGCAAGACACTAAATCCGTCTGTCTCAGTTTCCGCATCTGGAAAATGGGGATAGAAATAGTACCTACCTCCCTTTGTGAGGACAAATGAGAGAGTAATTGTCATGTGCTTAGAATTATACTTGGGAACATATCAAATATGGAAATAAGTTTAAAAGAATTGCACATATTTAATCTATATCCTATTACTCGCTGTCTTGGGGAGGAAGGAGGCAAGGGAGGGAGAGAGAAAATTTGGGAATCTTAAAAATGAATATTGAAAATTATCTTTACATATATTTGGAAAAATAAAATACTATTAATTTTTTTAAAAAAATAGAACGTTGCCTGATCCATAATAGGTGCTATATGAATGTTAGCTATTATTATTTAACGGCAGCCAGATGATGACATAGTGCATAGAGCACCAAGCCTGCAGTGAGGAAGATTAATCTTCCTGAGTTCAAATCTACTACTAAATAGCTTTGTGACCCTGGATAAGTCACTTACCTCATTTAGATGGCGTTTTCTAAAATCTGTAAAATGGGTGGTTTGGACTCTGCAGCCTCTCAGATCCATTCTAATCCTAATTCTATGATTTTTATATAGGGGCATTAGCCTGGGAAAGTATGTTTATATTTCCTCCAGTTACATGTCCCATCAGGCTTAGTTAAACCAACCTTTTGTTCTGCTGCTATGACTACGTAGTTTTTCTGTAAATACATTTAAATCTCTAAATCAGATTTCCACCCGAATTTTGCTACTGAGTCTTGCAAATCTTTAGAATGAAGACTCAGCTATTTCTTAATTCTTTAAGAAACTGACCCTTTCCCTTTCAGCGTGTACATGTGTGCACACATATACACACTAGTGTCTCCAAAAGAATTTTTTATTAAGGCTTTTTATTTAAAAAATATCTGCATGGGTAATTTTTCAACACTGACCCTTGCAAAGCCTTCTGTTCCAAATTTTCCCCTCCCTGAGATGGCAGGTAGTCCATACATTAAATATGTTAAAATATGTTAAATCTAATATATATGTATATATATACATATATACATATTTGTATACATATTTATACAATTATCTTAGTGCACAAGAAAAATCAGATCAAACAGGAAAATAAAAACTGAGGAAGAAAAAAATATATAAGCAAACAACAGAGTGAAAATGCTATATTGTGGTTCACACTCAGTTCCCACTGTCCTCTCTCTGGGCATACAGGTCTCTTTGAAAGTGATTAATTACGTGCACATGTATGCAACAAATACGAATGCAAAATTCTAGTCAGGAGATGTGGGTTCAAATCTTCCTTCTGATAGTTAACCATGTGACATTAACTCAGTCTCTGTCCCTCAGCTTCCTCATCTATAAAATGAAAGGATTAAGTTAAATGGCCTCTAAGATCCCTTCTACCTATGGAGGATTGATTCTATGACTGAAATAAAAGTGACAGTTTGGGGGAAATGTGAATTTAACAGTCTACTAGTGTTAAGTAGTAGTAGCCCATGTTCTGGAGTCATTCACAGTCTGGGTTCAAATCCTACCATGGATTCCCTGGTATCATTCTAGGGTCAGTAAAAATCCCATAAAAAACCTTTCCCTTAGGATTAATGCTAGTGCCCTCCCATATTTTGTATATATGATCTTTATACATAATTATCCATATGTTAAACTGTGAGCTTCTTCAAAGCAGATGCTGTTTTGTCTTTCTTTGTGTCCCCAGTGTCTGGCACATAGTAGGTGCTTAATAAGTGCTGGCTGACTGTGTGGCTGTGACAAAGCCACTTATTTTCTCTTGAAATGAAAACGGGCTTGTTTGCCTCAGAAGGCCCCACCATGCTTTCTCGGAGCATTTCGGAAGCTTTTATTCCAAGCCAGCCACACTAGTTGGGGCTGACCACTGGATGTGTTGCTTACATTTGCTGAGACTTTGCCATCTCTAAAATTAGGGGGTATGATTAGGTCCTTTCTAGCTCTGAGTCTTTCCATCATGATTTTTCAGGAGACTGTAAACAACCAGAAAACATTACAGGCTGTCAGTAGCTTCAGCAGAAGCTCTTATTAAATTAATTAGCTTTGGAAGAATAGGTTCATTGATTTGAAACAGGAAAGGTTCTCCAAGTCCAGCCTCCTCATTTTCTTTTTGAGTAGATGTGCTCTGTCTGCCCTTCTGTCCTCACTCACTCACCCATCCTACATCCATGTTTTCAGATTATGGGTTTTCTAAAAGGCGTTCCGGCCTACGAGGAATTCTCTCTTTGGACTGAGGATTATCCTGCTAGGAAAGCACACTAATGCTGTAGCATTGAGCCCCCACCAGTGTTCTCCCCATAAAACAAATTAGCCAGTTGATTCCTTTTTCTTTTTGGGTAAATAGTTTTTTTGTGATTACATTTAAAGATGGTTTTTTATAAGATTTTTGAGTTCAAGATTTTTCTCCCCCATCCCCTAAGATGGCAAGCAATAGGTTGTTTTTTATGTGTGTGTGTGTATATATATATAACAACCTATTGTTAAATATATATTTATAATTTATATATATTTATAATTATATTAAATTTATATATGTATATATTTATAAATTTATATATATATATAAAACCTATAAAATAGGTTATACATGTGCAATTATGTAGGCATATTTCTACATTAGCCATGTTGTGAAAGAAACAAAACAAAAGGTAAAATCACAAAAAAGGGAAAATAGTCTGCTTCAATCTTCATTTGGACTCCACAGTTCTTTCTCTGGATGTGGTCAGCATTTTCCATCACGAGTCTTTTGGAACTGTCTTGGATCATTACATTGCTGAGAAGAACTAAGTCAACCATGGTTAATCATTGTACAACACTGCCTTTCCAGCTGACTCTTAATCAGAAACATCTACTCAAAGGAAGGCGAAATGGAAATTACAACGATGAGGAAAACAACAACAATAGTAGTAATAATGATGATGATACTCTCACCAGTGTCTATAATGTCTGTGGAGAAGAGATGTTCCAAACTTAAAGTGCTATGGTGCTGTCGTGGTGGAAAATGAATATGTCCATGACGGCTCATCCTCTGGAAATTGGAATCTTGAGATCCTTTTATTTTTTCCCCTTAAGAAGGAATAATCCACACAAAAGTTCCTTGTTGGACATGGCATCAGTTTTGGGCAGCCGGCTCTGATGCTAACAAAGTTGGACTCCTCTGTGTCTGGAAGGCTGTACTGCTAAGCAGGTAGTTTCACTTCTGGGCAAGGCAAATTTTATGTTGACTCCTTTTCTCCAAAATAGCTCGGAGGTTCAGAATTTCCCAAATTTTAATTCTACGTTCTCTAATTGGAAATATGCAAATTAGATGGAGAATAGGATACTTGAGTCATTTTTGCCAAATAGATGCCTTTCTCTCCAGTCTGCTCAATTCACTTATTTTTAAAAAGATATATAGATTTCACATTTGTCTTTGTTCTACTAAACTCGCAAAATTGTCAATATCTGAGACGCCCTCTTACATACACATGAAGAAATTAAGACAGAAATCTCAAATGATTTGCCCACTATTACATAGGTACAGACAGACAGGATCGAAGTCAGGGACTCGTCTCCAATCTAGTCCCCTTTCCCACTATGGGAAAAGAAGGCTCCACTAAAGCATTTTGGACAAATTTGCAGATTGCGCTGCCAAAAGTGGGGTCGTTAGCCATTATTATACACTGGTCAAAATGCAGGTGATTTCACTTTCTGAGTGTTCTTCCTTCAGTTTCCAGCTGTGTGCAGTTTAAAAAAAAATCTAATTTCCTCATTGTCTGCATTAAAGAACGAGAAGCTGGCACCATATTGGGCTAGTTTTGTAGTTAATTTCCTTCTCTTTTCAAAACCCCAAAGAGAAGTGCTTTTACAATGAAAACGCCTAATTGTGCATTTGACAACTCTATCCATTTCAATGTGCCCTAGTCTCCACAAATGCAACCAAGCTTTTTCTTGAAACTCTGTGATGGAAATGTACAGCTTAAACCACAGCCTATTTTTACCATGCGGACACTCAAGCAATTTTTTATTTTCACAAAACCCTTTTCAGATCTGCTCAAACTCCATTTCTTATACAAGAACAGCCAAATTAGAAATTATCAAGTTCAGCTGGATGGGAGTGATTGGTAGTGGAAAGACATGCGCAGGCTTCGGTGAAAAACTTGGCATTTTTGTTCATGCTGTATGTACACCGGTCTTCTTTGGGGAGTGAGGGATGATGGAAAATATCCTAAGTTTGGACTTGAATCCTGGCTTTGTATTTAGCCACATGTGCAAATGGTAACCCTTTACTGAAATTCAGTTTCCTCCTCTTTAGCCAAATGGGAAGGGGAGAAGATGGCTTAGGAGAAAGAAGACTAGAACTGGAGTCAGAAGACCTAGATTCAAATTCTCTGTCTACTCCTTATATTTCCTAGTAATGTGACCCTAGACAAGTCACCTAAGTGCTCTAAGTCACAATTTTCTTATTCATTAAATAGACTAGATATTATCTATTATCCTTTGTGGCTCAAAATCTAATTCCTATGAAGGATTTAGGAAACCTAAAGGAAATGATCCTCAATAAGTTTTCAATTTATGAATAAGAACAAGAAATCACTTCATTCTTGTTTGGTTGTTTTGGCCAAGTTGCCATATATAAAGACAAGAATAATTTTCCAAGGCATTCTAGCTTATTATCACCACTGCCCATCACATCTTTCATCCAATTACTTACAAGGAGTTTTCTGATTCAGTTCTTTGGAACGCTTTCACTTTCTTGGATTCTTGTTCCAGAAGTTCTACAAAGCCAGAAGTCCAGAAGACTTACTCAGGATGGGTGCCTCAGAAAACACTGACCGGTCCGCACAGAAACTCAAGTGAGATCCTAGAAGAAACAGGACCCCCTCCCTCCCATTCCTTGTTGGAAATCCATAATGACAAGGCAGCTCTGCTGCTGGCATTTTGAAAATTATGCACATGTTTTCCACCTGCCGCCATCATTAGTTGGGTCCAATTCTGAAATAAATAGGCATCCCTCTTGCTCTGAGCGCCATGACTCTGTCGTTATTGGAGAGTTACGGAAGCTCATTTGCACAAATGTGGAAGGAAACAGTGCTGAGAAGACAAATAATTCATGCTCTGGATAGATTTAGACCCAGTGCCTACATGCAGTAACAATTCTGTTCTTGCCGAGGAGCCCAGAGCAGCTGGTCATAGAGGGGGATTTCATTAGTGATAATGCAGTTAATTAGCATATGCAAGCCAAGGAGGATAAATCAATATTTGCATATCAGTATTTTAGGCCCATTTGCTGGGAAAGTTCCCTATAATGTACAGAAGACTAGAAGTCCAGGTAAGTGTCTATGTGTGAGATTCCCGGCTTCTTCCTACAAGCCATGACTTGACCTGGGAATGGGCGAGCTGGGCGTCTCACCTGCCTTCGCTCTTCACCTGGGCTGCTCACCTGTCACAGAGAGTCAATGGATTGGGGAAATGAACTGAAACCTACTGAGTCAGTTCTGCCCTCGGGAGCATTTCAGGCCAAATATCTGCCCAGAGACCTGGTTAACTGTTGATTTAAGAATTTCATGTCAACCAGTCATTTGTGACCCTCTCTGTCCTCCATTATATTATCATATCGTAGATTTAGAGCTGTTAGGGACCTCAGAAATCATCCAACTGAACTGCCTTTCATTTTTCAGATGAGGAAAAATGAGGCCCAGAGAGCTTAATCATAGGCTCATATATCAGGAGTCAGAGGAAGCCCCTAGAATGAAAACTCTTTGCAGTAGGGACCGGTTTTGCTTTTTAAAATTTTTCACATTTTTATTTTAATCACCCAGCACATGATATATGCTTGTTGGCTTATTGATTAAGTTGGCAAAGGGTTTAAGTTGGAGCAGTAGAGGTTTAAGATGGAAATTATAACTTGTCTATGCTCTAGATATCAGGAAAATATATATGTGTACTATATATTTATATATATTTATTTATTTATTTTCCCCCTGAGACAATTAGGGTTAAGTGACTTGCCCAGGGATACAAGCTAGTAAGTGTTAAGTGTCTGAGACCAGATTTGAACTCAGGTCCTCCTGGGGCTCTAACCACTGCACCACCTAGCTGCCCGGTGAATATTCTTTACGTATAGGGATCTAAAACACTAGAAGTGGATGGAACCTTGTCCAGTAGCAAACCCCAAAATTGGATCACTCTAAGACATAGAGTAAATTGTAGCATTGGACCAGAACTCAAGTCCCCAATCCGTCAGTTCTGGGTGTCTTCCCACAAGGTCCACCTGGGGAAAAAGTCATCTTTAGGGGATGATGCATACATGAGGGAGAAGATGGACCCTGGTCCTCTCACTCACTGTGCCACATTGTCTCCTTCTCGTTGGATGGGGACCGTTGGAGGGCTTCCGCTTCAGAATCTATGTCTCCTGAGTGAAATTCCTCATTCCACTTCTTGTGAACAAGTCATCAAGGCTAATGTGCTGCAGTCAGTCAGTCAGGCAGTAAGCATTTATTAAGCACCAACTATGTGCCATAAATTCTGGCAAAAAACAAAACAAAACGATCCCTGTTTTCAGGAAGCTCGTCGTCTTATGGGACGGCAATATGCAAAGAAGCATGTACAGATGTGCTACCCACAGAATAAATTGGAGATAATCAATAAGGGAATGGCATTAGAAGGACAATGAGGTGAGATGTTAGCCAGGACCTGAAAGAAGCCGGGAGGGGGAGATGAGGAGGACTCATCAAGGCATGGGGCTAAGTCAGTGGAGATGTCCACCCCTGCATCCAGTGTATGGGAAACAAAATGGAGACTCAACCATGAAAGGACAAAATGGGGCCCCAAAGTGCCCAGAGTGGCCGGGTCTGTAGTCAGCAAGCCTTGTCTCTCTGAGTTCTAATCCAGCCTCAGACACTAAGCATGTGATCCTGGCCAAGGCACATAACTGTGCCTCAGTTTCCTTATCTGTAAAATGAGCTGCAGAAGGAAATGGCCGACTACTGCTGTATCTCTGCCAAGAAAACCCCAAGTGGGGTCAGGAAGAGGCAGACATGACTGAAAGGACTGAATGATAACCATGAAACCTAAGGGAAGGAGAGGGTGGGGAATTATTGGCTCCTTGCCATAGTGCAGGTGGGGTACCAGTTCTCCCAGAATGGGGTATGTTATTGAAACACAGATTTAGAACTAGAACCAGAAAGGACCATTTAGTCCAGTTCCCTTAATTGATGGAAATAGGGTTCAGGAAAGTTAAATGGCCTCCCAGGTTCTCACAGTTAATAAGTGTTGGCTTTGCCCAGTTTTTCTGCTTCCCGGCCACTGGGCCGGCCTACTGCTCGTTTCCAAGATTTGCCTGAGTTCTTGGCATCTGGATCCTGAGCGAGCAGAATGAGATGGATATCCGCTAGCTCTCCATGTGAAGATGGGGCTGACAAATGGTCCTCCAGCTGCCTCCAGGACTCCTGGCCAGCCTCCGGGGCCTGGCATTCCTCAAAGCTTGCTGTAGCATCGGGAATCAAGGCCTTAAATTCAAGTGAGAGAAAAAGAAGGGTCTGGGAAGTGAGTTCTTGGTTCAGGAAGATTGTAAAATAAGAATTAAGAAGTGACTGGGTCATAGCCATCCCCTTGGACAAAGGGTTTAAAAAGGGAACTGGTGGGTAAGGTCCTGAGATGGGCTTGGAAGTTTCCATGCTGATAATGGATGGAACAGGAGAAAAAGGATTTAAATTGATATCAGTGAGGAAGGAACAAGCATTTATTAAGCACCTACTGTATGCCAGGCATTGCTGAGTGCTTTCCAAATATTTTATTTGATGTAGACACTTCAAACAGACCTAAGTATAAGGCTTGTGTTAGAGACTCCCTGGGTTCAAGAAGTCCAGATCCATTGAGGGGAATTTTTATCACACAGAATAATAGAATTTTGACACCCATGACAGACACTTAACAATAATTCAACCAACAAGCATTTATTAATCACCTACAATGTAATGACTGAGGATGTGAAATGAAAGTCCTGGGAAGGGGCCAGGAAAGGCCTCCTGTGGAATGTGGGCCTTGAGCTGGAACTTGAAGGAAGCTAGACATCCTAGGCTTGGGGAACAATGGGAGACGGTGTGTTATGTGTGGATAACAGTGAAATAGGCCGGTGTAGCTATATAATAGAGTGAGTATCAGAGAGTTAGAAGACTGGAAAGTTAGAAAGAAGCCAGGTTATAAATGCCAGAGGACATCTTGTGTTTAATCTTCTAGGTAATAGGGAGCTACTGCAGTTTAGTGAGGGATATCATCACTTCAGCATTTGAGTAAAGAGAATGGATTGTAGCGAGGAAAGACTTGAGTCAGGGAGACCAACTAAAAAGCCAGATGAGAGTTGACAAGAGCCTTTACTAGATTGGAGATTGGGTGAGTTATTTATAGAAGGAGTTAATTGTGAAAGATGCTGTAAAAGTAGAAATGAAAGAAAGGTAACAGAAATTGGAAAGGCAACGGATTGCACGCCCTGCAAGGTGAGTGAGAGGAAGGGTAGAGGGTACCTCGGATGCCAGTTGGCTGACGGGCACTTTGTAGTAATAGAGAAGTTCAGAGAAGAGGAAGTAGATGCTTAAGCAATTGATGATTGAAGTTAGTCTAGGCTGACAATCTCAGCATTTTTTTAATCTGTAAAGTGAAATATGATGAGAAACTTTAAGCTCTAAATCTATGATCTGATAAGCTTGTGAGCTGCCAATTATTAGCTCCATCCTATGTGAGGGCTGCTCCTTTTGGCCGTTTTTAACTCATCCGTATCCTCATGTCCCTGACCTTTCTCCTAATTCAAGTCAAGACAATGAGAAGAAGGTGAGATCCCGCCACCACCTATAGAAAGAATTTTCCAGGCTAAAATCCTAGTTGCTAGGAGATCAAATACTGGCACTGGATGCTTAAGGAGGCTCTGAAATTCTCATGTCTGGAGCTCTTCAGAGAGAGAGAGTATAGCTGGCACATAGTAGGCACTTAATGTTTAATGATGGTTTAAGTGACTGTGGCCTTGAAGAAGTCCCTTCCATCTTCTAGCTTCCAATTTTCTATCCCTAGAGTGAGGGATTTGAACTTTGCCCTGGCCATCCTCATGCCTCAATTGCACTCTCTCCTTGACCTCCTCCTCCTAGAATGTCCACGTTCCTTAAAGTGGACCTTCTTCTGGATGGAGACTTCTGATCTCCCTACCTCAACTTCTAGTTCCCTCTCTTCTAAAGTCCCTTATATCTATTTTATTTATATGAATATTTTTCATCTTTTCTTATTAAATTAAATACTAATTCATCTACCAATTACTATAATATTTTAGTACTTAGTGATTTGCCAATTAATTTATTGATTAAATTAAATATTTACTAGTTATCTTCCCCATTAAAATAAGAACTCATGAGAAGGTATTGGTTCATTCTTTGTACTCATGTCATCAGTGCTTTGCACATAGTAGGTAATTGATACTTACAGATTGAATGATTATTTAATTTATCTCTTATGGACCCTTCAAGCTCCAAATTGGTGAGCCTGTGATTCTATTCTTAGCTGTGGTTAGTTTGGAAATGATCCATTTTTCCCTAAAATAGAGAAAAATAGATTTAGTAAGGCTGAAAGGGCTATCGTTGTGGCGATTATAAAATTGCCGTTGGCAATTTGAAGATTTAAGGCTGGACCCAAAAGGTGGTTTATATTTGCCCACTTTTGCCTTTAGTTTTTAAAGAGCACGCAGTGGAGTTGGGAGGACCTAAATTCAAATTTGACCTCAGACATTTACTAGCTGTGTGATCCTGCACGAGTCACTTAACTCAATTAGCCCCAGTTTCCTCATCTGTGAGATAAGCTGGAAAAGGAAATGGCAACCACTCCAGTATCTTTGCCAAGAAAACCTCCAAAAAGGGTCACGAAGAGTTAGACGTGATTGAAACGACTGAACAATAACAAAAACCTTTAGTTTTGCTGTTGGCAGCCAAGCTTAAGGAATGGCAATTCATGAGGCGGTTGGTTCCATTTTCCATCATTATTGTGATGACTCCCAAATGTACATATGCTCTCCTAATCGCCGAGTATCTTTTGGGATTAGGAGTCCCAGATAAAATTTGACACTGAAATCAATTTGAACTCATAATGTTCCCTCCTCCAAAGTTCCCTGTTTCCATGAAGGACACCAGCATCCCGCCAGTAATCCGGGCTTTGTACCCTGAGTTCTTTCTCAATTTCTTTCTCTTCCTCACCTCCTATCTCAGCCTGGGCTCCCCCCAAGACCAAACCATAAATATACTCAGCAGAACTGTGGATAATTAAAAAAAACAGTGGAAACTCCAAAAATGACTTTTATTTGGGTATGAAATGCATTTTCTTTTTTATTTCAAGCATATGGAACAGGGTGTGCTTGATATTTGGGGAATTCAGTCCAGAAACAATAAATGGAGTCACACCACGAGCATCTGACTAGGTGGTGCATGGATGGAGCTCTAGCATGGAATCAGGAAGACCTGAATTTTGTGGTGATTTTCTTCTTTTTAATGTAATAGTTCTCTCTGGGGGAGAAGGTTTCTCGGGGGAGGTTTTCTTGGAGGCAGCCTTAGTATCAGTTCAGATCAATAATCACCCCAAATGCAGCCAGCTGGTAAAAATACAAATGTTTATTTTTCTTTCCAAGTCTTGTCTCTTTCCTTGGGCCCGGATAGCTAGATTCTTAGAGGCCTCTCTCTCTGTGCTTGGTTCCAAGAGCTCTTGCAGTTTGTCCTTTGCTTCTGCCTCTGCTTTCTTCAGCCTTCAATCCAGCTCCATTCTTCATGTAATTCCGCTGAAATCTGTCTGAGAGCTGCTTTCTGTTTCTTTTATACGAGAGAGAGGAATTGTGGGATACGAGAGAGAGGGATTATGGGTTTTTTCCCATAGTGCTCTCTGGCCCTAAGCGCTTCCAGGGAGGTGTGAATTCACAAAGTTACAAAGTTTACTTTGTAAATCTCCCATACTTGTGAACTCCAATGAGTAAAGGTGTGAACACAAGCATTGTATCAATTAGTTCTACTTAGTACCTTGTTTCAGGTTCTGGCCCAAAACATCTTGTAAGAGCAGATCAATAATCTATCAACTCTAATGAGTTAGCAGTTTGTAAAGATTCCAACAGAATTTGAAGTTTGCCGTACATGCTCGGGTACAATACTTAACTTCTCTGTGTCTCAGGTCCCTCCTTTGTAAAAAGGGAATAACAACGGGTATAGCTGGGGGACTCAGAGGAGATAACATATGTAAATTGCTTTGCAATTTTTGCACAAAATGTTGTATATAAAGGCTAGCAATTATTACTATTATTAACTCAAGAGAAGCTAGAAAACTGTCCAGCTTTGTAATCCTAAGGGAATTATATTTGCATTTTTGCTAACTACATATATTATATATATGTATATGTATATATATGTATATATATATAATATATATTATTATAGCTTTTTATTTACAAGATATATGTATGGGTAATTTTACAGCATTGACAATTTCCAAACCTTTTGTTCCAACTTTTTCCCCTCCTTCCCTCCACTCCCTCCCCCAGATGGCAGGATGACCAGTAGATGTTAAATATATTAAAGTATAAATTAAATGCAAAATAAGTGTTCATGACCAAACCATTATTTTGCTGCACAGAAAGAATCGGAATCTGAAATAGTGTACAATTAGCCTGTGAAGGAAATCAAAAGTGCAGGTGGACAAAAATAGAGGGAATGAGAATTCTATGTAGTAGTTCCTAATCATCTCCCAGAGTTCTTTCCCCGGGTGTAGCTGGTTCAGTTCATTGCTGCTCCATTAGAACTGATTTGGTTCATCTCATTGCTGGAGAGAGCCACGTCCATCAGAATTGATCATCATATAGTATCGTTGTTGAAGTTATATATACATATACATACATACATACACACACACACACACATATATTTTTAAAGGCAGTAGGGTATAGTACAAAGCTTCTTTAATTGAATGTGGGGGTCACAAAATTATGATTTATCATCAGTAAATGTACGCCTATTTTACATTTCACTGTATCTAGGGTCCTATAAAAATTTCCCAGGCAAAAAGGGGTTGCAAGTGGAAAATTTTAAGAAACCCTGGTAATGGGGACAGCATGCTGAGCTTGAATTAGGAGAAACCTCCATTCCCTGACAATTACTGCTTGTATAATCTTGGACAAGTCATGTAACTTCAGTTTCCTCATCCATAAAAATAATAATAATTATAATAATAATAATAAATATATATACATATATAAAGCAAATATAATGGGGAGGGGTATAAATGGGAGAAAGCTCTGATTTCATTGGTGTAAGGAACTCAGAAGTGAATCAAATAAACCCAGGTTTTCTCTCTCCAGCCAATGCCTTTTCCCTTGTATGTATGTATGTATGTACACATATATGATATATATATAATATATGTTTGTGTATGTGCATATATGAATAAATAAAATATACACACAGCATATACGTATAGAAACATATACACATGTGCATATAGATATGTAATATATGTACATACACATACACATATAATAAATTAACTATAATAATATATATAATAAAATAATAAATATAAATTAAAGTAATAAATATATTGTATGTATATGTTTGTATGTATAAACGACACTCTCTTCTTTACATTTTATTTCCTGACTTTATTCACCCTTTTCCACCCCCTTAAGTCTAGGACTGCTGCCACTCCATATCACAGATGGTAAATCAGTTTCCGACCCCTTCTTTTTCACCCGGGGAGACCCCCCATGGTGGGACACGGATCCCTCTTAGCAAATGTCTTGCGTGGAGCTGTTGGCTGGAAAGTCCTGATTTGTCCTCCAGGTTTCTGCTGCCCCCTGGTGGCTGCCATGGCTATGGATGGTCCACAATTGAAGGGAGCCCCCCTCCTGCACCCTCGCCCCAAACCCAGAATCAGTTCATGCCTTTGGATCTTTTTGGGACAATAATGACCACAGCTCTGAGACCATCTGCACCAACTCCCTCATTTCAAAGTAGAGGAAGTTCAAGCTCTGAAAAGGGACTTCACTTGCCCAAATGGCAGTCAGAATTCGAACTCGGTGCCTGACTCCAACTCAAAGGCTCTCTTTCCACTATACTGAATGATTCACTTCTAGGAAAGATAAGAAAAGCTACAGTCGTTAGCGTTAAATTTTGCAAAACAGTTTGCAGATATTATCTCTTTTGATCCTTATAACATAACCCCATTTTATGGATGAGAAAACTGAGAAAAATTGAGGCTAAATGGCTTGTCTAGGGACACACAACTAACAGGGATCTAAGGCAGAATGTAAGGCTTGCTGACTCCATAGCTACTGTGCTGCCAGCTGTTTGCTGGGGATAGGATGGTGGGGGAGAGAGACAGAGAGAGACAGAGAGAGAGACACAGAGAGACACAGAGAGACGGAGACAGAGAGAGACAGAGAGACAGACAGAGACAGAGAGAGAGACACAGAGAGACAGAGAGAGCCAGAGAGAGAGAGACAGACAGACAGAGACAGAGAAAGAGAAAGAGAGAGAGACAGAGAGAGAGAGACAGAGACAGAGACAGAGACAGAGAGAGAGAGAGAGACAGACAGAGACAGAGACAGAGAGACAGAGAGAGAGACAGAGACAGAGAAACAGAGACAGAGAGACAGAGACAGAGACAGAGAGACAGAGACAGAGAGAGACAGAGAGAGACAGAGAGACAGAGACAGAGAGAGAGACAGAGAGAGGGAGACAGACAGAGAGAGAGAGGGGGAGAACATGACCCTTGAATCCCAGCCATCCAAAGTTCATCTATAAATTGGGAGCCCAGAATTGAGGACACATTTTCTAATAGAAAAAATATTATACTTGGCCGTTCAGCAGGTCTGTCACCAAATGCCTATTTCAGCCAGAATAGATGATGTTTGATTGCCACGGGATGACTAGGCAAATCATTTTTATTATTATTATTATTAACACTAATCGTACCATTAATATTAATAAGAAGAACTCACCCTCACAGAACTCTCTAAGGTTCGCAGTACTTTAAATGAAGTATCGCCTTTGACCTTCACAAGCCCAGCATTATTATTCCATTTTTTTTGCAGATAAGGAAACAGAGGCTCAGAGAGATTAAAGGGCTTGGCCAAGGTGGCTCAGCTCATAAAAGTCCCAGGCAAGTCTTCCCGGCTCTATGGCCAGGGCTCCCCACTGCGGCAGGCGGCGTCTCTAACGGGACCTACCGGGGGCCTATAAAGTGAAGGACTGGAGTCAGTCCATTAGTCAGGGAGCATTTATTAGGCACCTCCAAAGTGCCGGCGCCGTGGGGGCCTCGGGCACCCAAAGGCAGCGATGGAGCAGTCCCTGTGCTTAAGGAAATGGCGTTCTCTCAAGGGCATGTGATGGACACAGGTAAAAATATACAGAATACCAGTTTGGAGGATAGGGAGGAGACCCGTGACCTCACTGATACAGGAAATCTCCAGGGGAAGAAACTACCGCTACCACCAAAAGTCAGCACAATCATTCCTTGTTTCCTCCCCCCCTCTCTCCTTCCTTCCTTCCTTCCTTCCTTCCTTCCTTCCTTCCTTCCTTCTTCTCTCCCTCCATTACTGCTTCCTCCCTTCCTCCTTTTCTTCCTCCCTCCCTTTCTTCTTTCCTTTCTTCATTCCTTCCTTCCTTCCTCCCTCCCTTCCTTGCTTCATTCCTTCCTTCTTTCCTTCCTTCCTTCCTTTTTTTGCCACTACAGTCTAATAGAATTTCCTGGAGCAATTCAAGATTGAGTGATTCGCTCAGGGACCCACGTATCAGGATGTGTCAGATCTTCTGGACTCTGAAGCCAGCTTTTAATGCAATAAGCCAGGCTGTATCTTTTGTAAATTTACAGAATATCTGCTGTAAAGGCAGGTGGGGGTAGGGCTGCTCTATCTCATGTAGAAGGTGGCATTTGAACCGAGTTCTGAAGAAAAGCAGGAAAGTGGCAAAGAGCAGCCCGGACCGGGGCGACGGCCTGAGCCGAGGGGCAGACATGGGAGATGGGCGCTCGTGTGGGAGCACAAGGCCAGTTGGGCTAAGCCGGGGGCACGAAGAGGGGTAACACATAAAAACCTGGGAAGATGGGTTGGAGCCAGGAGGAGATGACCCTAACATCCCTTCTAGCTGTAAGTCTACTCTCCTGTGCTCCTAACACATTGGGGATCTTGTAACTGTTTCCATGACAGAACACAATCCAAGGGATCCATGATTATGAGGTCTCTGGACTCCGTGACTTCTCTGAAAGTAAGGGGCAGCTGATATGCCAGTAGGACGGGAGGAGGTCCAGATTCCACTCGTGCACCATGAGCAGAACGTCCCTACTTGGAAAATAGCCTTCAAGGGACCTCAGAGACCATCTAGTCCAAGCTCCTCATTTTACAGAGGAGGGAACGGAGGTCCCGATTGTGAAGGGACTTGCCTGAGATCATCCAGGAATTAAGCTTCTCAGGCAATGTTTAAACTCAAGTCTTGTGCCCCTAGATTTTGTGTTCTGTCCCCTACACTATTCTCCCAACCTATTGACTTGTGAACAAGAACTTTCTATGAGAGGGTTTCTTCTTTTCTGTATCTGATTAAGAGGAAGAATGCCCATGGCCTAAGGAGATCAAAGAAAGAGGAAACATTAATATATATCTATGGGACTTCTTTCTGTGGTGTCAAAAACTAGAAATTAAGGGGAACCCACAAATTAGGTAATGGTTGAACAAATGATAGTATTTGAATGTGATGGAATTCTCTTGTGCCAGAAGAAATGATATTTTGGGGGAAATTTGGGAAGATTTGTATGATGCAAAGGGAAGAGTATAATGAACAGAACAGTTTTAACTACAACAGTAACACTGTAAAAATCAACAATTTTAAAAGACTTCAAACTCTCATCAATAGGACAGTTCTAGATTGATAAAGCATGCTTCCCACCCTCTGACAGAGAGGCAATGGATTCTCAGGGGTCCTCAAACTTTTTATATAGGGGGCCAGTTCACTGTCCCTCAGACTGTTGGAGGGCTGGACTATAGTAAAAACAAAACCTTTGTCTTGTGGGCCTTTAAATAAAGAAACTTCATAGCCCTGGGTGAAGGGGATAAACGTCCTCAACTGCCGCATCTGGCCAACGGGCCATAGTTTGAGGATCCCTGAATATATAGAGACACACATTTTTGGACATGGCCAATATGAGAATTTATTTTGCCTGATTCTCCTGCAACAATAGGGAAGAGGGAGAGAGGAAGTTAAGAAAATAAATACTAAAACAATTGTTTTGCATGCAACTAGGGAAAATAAAAATATTAAAGCTAAAAAAACATTAAAAATATTATATTTAACAATCTGCAAGAGAGAAGGTACCTACCTATATTTGCATGAGAAGGTTACTCTCTGTCTCCCTCAGGTTTTCTGAATTGCTTCGAGAGAGAGATTGAAGCAAGGATTATCTCACCACCTATTTGTTTCCCATAGATTGTGTTCCTAAGTAGCTTGCTGACTTTACTTGCTTCCATTTCTGGACTTTTCACCTATGTCTCTCTTGTCTCCCCAGATAGATCATGTGCCTCATGGGAAGGGGGATGATCCTGTTTTATTTTTATCTTCCATAAATCTGGTTTACGAAGTGTTTAATAAATACTTGAGTGTGGATCTGTCCTTGAAGCAATTGGAAACCCTTACAGTCTAGTCAACGGGAATATCTTGGGATTAATTCATGGTTTCGCCTCCTATAGGGTGCAAGGTGAAATCTCACTTAAGTCTCACAGGGACAGAACTGAATCAGACTAAGAACACTGGTGTCTTACACATTATTTATTTAGCCTTGGGTTGGAGGACGTTGATTCGGCTACAGAATATTAGTGATTTTAGGCCCGTGTAGCGAAGGGGATGAACTAACTGCCATTTTAGCCTCCAGCACAGTGTCTGGCACATTGTGCATCTTAATAAATGCTTTTTAATTGATCACCACTATGATGAGGCACAGGAAACGGATTAGGGGCTGGGGTGATTAGCGTAATAACATCACGGTAGAGTCGGGGCTGGTTTATGGTGGTTTGGTGGCGATGTCTTAATGACATTATGGGCAAATGATGTCGACTGCAGCTTCCGGATCTAGGCTGTGTTTGTGTAACTAAGTGCCAGCTGGTGTGTAATGAAGTGTCAGATAAGTGCTTAAGAAAATCGGAGAATGAACACCCTCCAGATGGGAGGGTCGGATAAACTAGGGATATTTTGAATCACAGGTTCTCGGGCCGGAAAAGACCTCGGAGGCTTTCTGGTCTAACCTGCAGCTCACCAGGAATCCCCTCTCCCCAAGGGCTCATCTAGCTTTTGAGCCCCAAAGGGTCCATCGTATGGCGAGTGGGCAACTCGGTGTTGCCAGATATAGAGCACTGGGCCTGGAGTCAGGAAGAACCTGTGAATTCAAATCTGGTTTCATTTACTAATCATTTAACCCTGTTTGCCTCAGTTTCCCAATAAAATGAACTAGAGAAGTAAATGGCAAACCATTCCAGTATTTTTACCAAGAAAACCTCAAATGGGGTCACAAAAAGTCAAAATGTAACTGAAAAATGGCTGAAAAACAAAAACAGCTAATCCTTTCCCTTATATTGACCCCAGATTTACTCTCAGCACTTCCTATCCAAGTTTGGCCAAGCAGAAAAAGAGTAAATACTTTTTAAAAGTTCACATTTATCCATTAAAGCTTTTCTTCTTAGAATTGTATAAATATGTTTATACATATTGGATTTAATATATATTTTAACGTGGTTAACATATATTGAATTGCTTGCCATCTAGGGGAGGGAGCGGGGGGAAGAAGGAGAAAATCTGAAACACAAAGCTAGGCAAGGGTCAGTGTTGTCAAATTATCAGTGCAAATGTTAATGAAATTTTAAAAAAAACTTTATTTGAAAAAATCTTCTCTTCTTCAAATGAGACATTCTCTAGTTCCTTCATGTAATCATCATATGACATCCTGGCTAATCTCCCTCATATATTCTCCAGTGTAAAAGCTTGGAAAAATACCTTCCAAGTCACCTAATCCAATTTCCATTTTTTATCAATGAAGAGAATGAACCTGGAGAGATTAAGGGAACTTGCATAAGTTAGTGGCAAAGCTGAGATGATTGTCATTGTGTCATAAGAGAAGGCCTTGAATTGGTCTCAGAAGAGAAGAAGGGTTAGAACTGGCAGGAGCAGGAGAATGGAAGGGGTGACATTTTAAGCTTCAGCATGGGAGTGGGAGTGAAATCCAAGAGACTGTAAATAGGTAGTGGGAGAGTGGAACAGGGAATGGACAGATCTATTGATCTTACCAGCATGACCAGAACCTCTTGGTCAGTTATGGAGAAATCTACACTTACCTGTCCTAATTAGCCAATCATGGTAATTGAGGTGAAGGAAGACTTTTTCTTTCTGGAAATCTTTTCTAATTTTGGGTGGCTATTGGCAATGATGTTATTTAACTTGTGAGTCAATGGGGCATTGATGGCATGAGAATGAACCTGTTCTGTGTTCAAGATCTGTGTTCAAGTCCTGCCCCTGACACGCACTAGCTGTGGGTGACTCTGGGAAGTTATTTAACCTCTCAGTTCTCTGAGTAACTTTCTAACCAAGCAACTAACCCACTAACCAAGCAGCTAACCCACTGACCAACTGACCAAACAACAAGCATTTATTAAGTGCCTAGGAGGTACTCAACAGGAAATAGCAAGGGTCTAATGAATAGAGTGCAAGTCTTAAAGCCCGACTGGATTCAAGTGCGGCCCCTGACACATACTAGCTGCATTACTTTGGGCAAGTTATTTAATACCGCAATGGTTTGAGTAACAATAACAAAGCAACTAACCAACTAACTCACCAAACAAGCAGCTAATCCATTGGATAAACAACTAACCAATTGACCAATCAGTGGACAAGCATGCATTAAGTGCCTACTAGGTACCCAAAAAGCAAGATATGAATGGAGTGCCAACCTTAGAGGCAGGGAGTCCTTCCTCTGATATATAGTGGATTATGACTCCAGCTGGACAAACCAATTAACCTCTCGGTGTCCCAGGAAACTCCTCAGACCATAAACTTCAGAGCAGATGCCCACCTCCCTTGGTAGAAGGAGTCTTTATGGGTCTTCCCATACCCATGAAATCCCAGTTCTTATTGGTTGATGGATTTACATAAATCAGAAGAACTTTCCACACCAGGAAAACCCAGGTCCAGATGACCAAAAGAGGACCAAGGGCATCATGGGGCTGAAGCTGTAAAACAGAATTGTGCAAAGTCATCAACCTCATTCTCTCTCCCAAGTCCAATGGCAGGACAACTGGCGAAGGCCCGAGATGCGGTGGATGGCTGTGACATCCCTGATGTCTTGCCAAGCTCTAAGCACTCCATGGCTCCTGCTTCGGCCACCTTCGTGGCATTGGAACAATGTTCTCATGCACCCATTCTGTCAGGGAAATCTTCCATGCTTGCAGTAGGCATTCCCCTACCTCACCAATCAGTTACTCTCCCCTGCTCTAGCTGGGATAGTTAGGTTACCAGGAGCTCCTCGGAGTAGGACTGCTCCAGACCAAAACTTTCTTTAACAGAAAAAAAGAAAAGAAACTTCATTCCAGATCATAATAATTAACATTTACATATCACATTAAGGTTTGCAAAATGCTTTACATACATTATTTTATCTGATCCTCCCAAGATCTCTATAAGGAAAATATTATTATACCATTTAACAGATAAGGAAACTGAGGCTAAAAACAACTCACACAAATAGTGTATGTTCGAAGCCAGATTTAAAATGAGTTGCTCCTAATTCTGAGTCCAAGTCTACTGAGACATCTGGGTCCTTCCTTGGCAAAGATCATGTGGCATAAATTCCACATGAATATTACCTAAGAAACAAACGACTCAGATTTCTCTTCCCATAGTCTAGCCAAAGGTAGCACTGAAGATTGAAGTTAAAACCTGCTTGAATATAATAATATAAATGGAGAGCATGTCCCAATTTCCCTCTACCTTATAGGTGATTGGAAGGGGCCGGACGCCTTCCCAAAGTGCAGAGCTTAGGGAAATAGCCCCCAAGGCCCAGTCCCTGTGCTCCATGTTGCACATTGGGCGCGTGGAGGTTGAGATGTGGGCTCCAGGTCCTCGTCCTTCTGGGCTCCAGGTGAAATCAGCTACCTCAGAGGAAGGCAGAGAATACAGTGAGCAAGCCACAGGGTGGGGAGTTTCCGATTCGATCTAAGAAAACTGTGGAGATGGATCTTCCAGTCAAATTAATAAGCTGTGGCTTCTGAGTAATTATTTGATAGAATGAGGACCTCCAGTGATGAATGACTCTGGAATGCTGCTTTTCTGCTTAATAACAGGAAGGAAAGAAGGCCATTCCTTCTATTGTTTTCTCCTTGAATTGGAGGGTTCTGGGGGGAGGTGGGGCAGGCCTGCAGAGTGATGGATGGCCCTGGAAACTAAAATCCCTTTGTGCCTGCTTTGTTCTCCCCGATTGGCGCATTTGGGGTTTTTTTATGCACACTTGCAAGACGCAAACTAAGCAAGGTGAAGAGTTTCTGAGCGAGCCTGGGCCCAGCCTCCAAGTGGAACAGATGTTCCCTGGCTAAGAAATGGGAAAATCTGTTTCCCTCTCCACTGACATGGGCAGCCTCGGGGAACAGAAGAGGCTTTGGCTCCAGGACTCCATCCCTTCCACTTGGACAAGCTGGCAGCTCCCTCCCTCAGTTGTCAAATCCCTTCAGCGGATATTCTGAGTGCCGGGATCCAGGGCACCCCATCTGAGGCAGCCGGTCTGTTGTCTCCGATCAAAAAGCAGCTGTTGTCCCAGGCTCTGAAGCTGCAGGTTTAAAAAAAAAAAAGGTCGCCTGTTCAAGTGAAATCTTTAAAAAAAAAAAAAAAAGAGCTGTCACTTAATAACAGCCCAGCTGCTACCCAGGATCACTAATAATGGTGGTGTATTTCAATCAGTCAATAAGTCAATCGAATAAACAGCCATGAGACTGTCATCAGGATGCCCTGAATTCAAATCCTATCTCGGATACTTGGTAACTGACTTAGTGCTTCTTGACGTCAGATTACTGATTTTGAGCCCAATATTATCACTAGTGATCAGATTCCATTTTCCTATAAACAATTAATATCAAACATCTTATACAAATTTGCTTAGAAGATAGAACAAGAAAAGAAGCTTTAGTTTTTTTTTCCTCGAAGAGACACTCTCCCTCTCCCACCTTGGTCCCTGGGAAGAGTGGGCTCAAACTTACTGGGTTTGCTACAAATATGGCCTCCAAGCTCACTTCAGAACGTGGTCCAGCCAATGAATGAATCCCTGTTGCTCCTTATGGGCAGCCTTTGATCTCTTCTGGGCAGAAAGATCGGTTGGGACTTTGCTCCTCATGTCAGGCTGGAAAATCAAGTATGGATTCCAGATTGGAGGGAAGGGGCTGATTCAGGAAGAAGTCAAAAGTAACCAACTCTTTTTGGTGGGTTAATACCTTTTTAAAGTACCAGTGGCCAATCAACAGTCTAGCTCTTTAGCACATGGGACCCAAACCAGTCCAAATCAAGAAGCAAGACCCTTTTATTACATCATCCAACTTTTTCAAAAGCTGCCTCCCCGGCCCCTTGCATGTATTCTGTGGCTTACCATTGTGCTACCACCCCCATCATCTGCCATGCATTTAAATAAGCACTGGTTCCTTGAGAGTTGGAATGATTTCTCCTTTTGTATTTAAGTTCCTAGAACCTAGCACAATGCCTGGGGGCCAACTGATAAGTACATGATTGATCAGAGGGAATAAATATTTGTAGATGGATTACTAGGTCTTCGACTTTGGCTCTTTCCAAATTCACAACCGTACAGAATCCCTGGAAGAATGTCGGTGCTAAGAAGACAGACTTTAGGTTTTAGGAGAAACTTGAGGGTCATTTAAAAGAACTATCTAGTTTCCCCAAAACAAACTAGACTATTCTTCCTTTTCTTCCTCTTCTTCTTCTTTCTCTCCCTCCTCAACTGTAGGTCAGCTCATGGTCCATTTGCAGCGTCTGTCCAAAATGTAGCCACCCTATGGTCTGTCCATTTAACTGTATGTAATAGTCTGTATAATAGATAGTTTTTTGTGGGAATGGCCATAAATATCACAAAAGTGGCAGTATGGTGTAATAGGTGGGGCTTTGGGCTTAAATCAGAAAGACCTGTTGAATTCTACTTCACACACTCTTTGTATGACTTTCTGTCTTTGATCCAACTACTCCTTATGCCTAGAATTCCCATCTTCCTCTTCTGTTCCCTTTTATTGTTGTTATTGAATCACTTCAGTCATGTATGACTCTCTATGATCCCATTTGAGGTTTTCTTGCCATTTTCTTCTCCAGCTCATTTTGCAGATGAAGAAACTGAGGCAAACAGGGTAAAGTGGCTTATCTAGGGTCTGGTAAATGTCTGAGGATAGATTTGAACTCAGGTCCTAGTAATCCCAGGGCCATCTCTCTATCCACTATATCACCTTGTTGCCCCTCATGTATATGGAAACGTGGAAACAGACATTTTTAAGCTATTTTAATAATAGAAAAGCTTAATTCTCCTATCAAGAAAATGGTGATATAATCACCATAAGGTTCTTGTAAAGATCAAATGAAGCCATATATAAGAAGGTTATGTAAACCTAAAAGTATTAAATAAATCTGAGATATTAGAATTATTATTAATCTATAAGGTAGATATGCAAGACTAGAAAAGCATTATTTCTGATTCAAAAGTAATAATAATGGCGACATTTCCATCGTCTTATCCCAACTGATGGCAATAACCTCATAAAATAAGTAGTACAATGATTATCATTCCCATTTTCCAGATGGGGAAACTGAGTCTCTGGTAAAAACACACAGTTAAATAAATATCTGGGTCTGCTCTTGTCTTTTCCACAAGACCATAAGACCCATGAAAACAAGGAATTTTACCTGATCATTCAGTGCCTAGAACGGAGTGCTTACTCCTAGTAGACATTTAATAAAGACTTGGTGAATTTAAAAATCCCCAACACACCTTTCGGAGTAAGTTCACCCTCTGTCAATGAGGTTTTTCAGCCCGAGGCGACTTGTTTATTGGGAGATGAGGGGGGAAATGACCTTCTGTCTGACAGCAAAAAAAAATTTAACAGTAACACGAAAGAAATGAAAGGAGAGAGAATGCCACAGGGTGAGAACTAACAAGCCCACAGTCCTGGCATCAGGTTGGCATTTTGCAGGGGCCTTGACAAGGTCAACCCCAAGCTTTCTGCGAGCCCTTCCCGGCTTTCTCAAGAGCCAGACAAGAATGTCAGAGGGCAAGTGGCCACGCCTTTGCTGGTAGATCGAATGTTTGGAAATGTTTGTAATAATTGTGCATCTGCTATTTGTTTCCAAGTCATGGCAGCTGTATTTTAAAGGAATCTAGTCTAAACACACACACACACACACACACACACACACACACACACACACACACACATACACACCTCTTCCAGGATTTAAGTTCAAGAGAAAGATCCTGGGATGAAGAGTTAGATCTGGGATAGAATCTTGGTCCTGCCATTGCTTCCTGGGTTACTTAAAATCTCTGGATTTGCTTCCCCATCTCCAAAATGAGGAGGTGAGAGCAAATCTCAAAGAACCATATAGATAATTTAATTCAATTACGATTTAGAATTAGAATGGACCATAGTTGTCTGTCTGGTCCAACACTCATTTTGAACATTGGAAAATGGAAGCCAAAGAATAAAGGTTTCAAGTGACATTCCATAGTTAATACATGATGGACTCAGGATTCAATATAACTCCAGGGGCAGCTGGTACCATGGATAGAGCATCAATCCTGGAGTCAGGAGGATCTGAGTTCAAATCCAAACTCAGACACTTGACTAGCTATGTGACTCTGGGCCAGTCATTCAACCCTAATTGTCTCACCAAGAGGAAAAAAAATTCTATATCAAGCCTTGAAATTCATGATTTCATGAATGCCTAAGAAGGCATCTTAGAATGAAATTGAATTTAAATTAGAAATAAATCTAGTATGTAAGTTCCAAAATTAAAAAAAAAATAAAACTTCCAAAAATGGGTGGGAAGGAGTCTTAAGGAAAAAAAAAAGTTTAACATTTTGAAGAGTTCAGCCTAAAAAAAGAAAAAAGATAAGGAAGGAGGAAGCACACATAGAGAGATAGAAAGGAAGGAAGGAAAGAATAAAGGAAGGAAGGAAGGCAGAGAGAGAGAGAGAGAGAGAGAGAGAGAGAGAGAGAGAGAGAGAGAGAGAGGATGGAGGGGGAGGGGGAAGAAGGGAAGGAGGAAGGTGAAGAAAAGAGAGAGAGAAGGAGGGAGAGAGAGAAGAGAGGGAGGGACGGAGAGAGAAGATGGAGTTAGAGGGAAGGAGGAGGAAGGGAGGGAGGGAAGAAGGAGGAAGAGGAGGAGGAGGAAGGGAGGGAGGGAGAGAGAAAAGACCCCTTCCTCATAGATGGCCCAGTTTTTGTGGCTGCCTGGGCAGTTGGACTGATTTCAGTTTTGCATCTGGCCCATGCCTGGAGTCCGGTGTCCCTTTCAGAGTGCTTTTAAGCTCAGCACCTAAAGAAAGACACTGCCTTTTATTTCTTGCCAGATTGTTGCAAGAACCAGTCAGTTGTCAAGAGCCTCAGAGTCTCAGAGCTTGGGCAGCCCTTGGCAGAAAGGGAAAGGATTCATTAGAAAGGAAACTACAAGGAAAGAAAAGGCTAAGATTCAGCACTTAGTTTGCAGATAGAACCTAATCACCAGTGCCTTGAGTTATTGAACAATGATTCATCATGTTTAATTTGTCATTTAATTGTGAAATCAGGATCTTCTCAAGTCTGAGCTTCAAACTGTTAGCTGGCTTCCTTCCCTTTATCCCGTGCTCCATCTCCTTACCATTCCCATGCTCCACCACTGCAGTTCATCCACTGAGCTTGGAGAACTTCCCCCATTATTTCTCCTTGGGCTGAGGCGGACCTTTTTTGGACCGATGGGGCAGGAGGAGACAAGCTGTCTGCGTTCCATTGCCTGTCCAATTCCCTCCACAATCACAGCTTGCTTTATTTTCCCCCTCCCTGACTTCAGCTGCCCAGCCACTTCCTTTTTAGCTAAGATGCCACCATTTTCTTTTAGCTGAGAAAAAAAAAAAAAACTTTCTGAAAAATCTTCTCAAATGGCTAGAAATGGAGAAAATAATGCATTACTTCCTGCTCGCGTGAAAGGTAACAATTTCTGCTTCTCATCCAAGGGGGAGTCGTAAGAGAAAGAAGAGATTATTTAGTAAAATCCTCTGTCTAATGTCCTTGTAGAAAATCCCTGGCCGTTTGTATGGCTCCCTAAATGGGTCAAAAGCTTACTCCTCATGAGGCAACTCATTCTCTATTGAACAGATCCAGGATTAAATAGTTTTTAGTAACTATCTGTTAATTTTTAATCCTTGGTTCTCATTTTGCCTTTGGAAGCTGAAGAAAAACACATCTCTCGTCGTATAATTAAATTTTTACAAAAGGGTAAACTGAGGCAACTCTCCAAGAAAGAGAACATTTATTAGCATCTGTCGGTAAGTGAGTCCATGACTTACCTCCATTAATGCCAAAGAATTAGGACAATAGGACAGTTCTTCTTCTATGGGGATTTGGGGAGTATAGAACAGAGAACAGACCAGGGAAGGTGATGTCATGGTTTTAAGGACAATGTGAATGGTTACAGATCTGAGCCACAGGGACCAACATGATTGGTTAGAAGTTTGGTAATGGGAGTTAGCAATGAACATCCCCCTCTCCCTCCCCCCCCCCCCATTCTTTCAGGTGACCAAGAAATGCTCTTTGTTCGAGCTGGGTGTGAGATAACAGCCCAGACTTTTGGACAGCAAAGCAGACATCCCTGAAGGATCGCTTGGTGGTGGAAAGCTATTAAAGCCAAGCTCCCTTTCTGCTCAGACACATTTTCCAAGGTCAGTTGAATTCCTTGAGGCAAGAAAGCTGGATTTTTAAACTTAACCCATTGCAAGCCAGCTGAACTCTGAGCTAAGTTCAGAGACAAAGACCGTGACTTAGGCAGTTACGGGGCAAAAGCAATTATTTGTAGATGGGATCGATAAAAAATGGAAACAGGATCAATTTAAATTTTCTCATCCCTCAGTCTTCTCTTCTCGAACGTCCCCAATCTGACATGGTTTCTGCATGCTTTGTCAACTTGGTCATCATCCTCTGGCTGTACTGAATTTGTCAGTGTTATTTCTGTTACATGGAGGGCGCTGGCAAGGCGGGCAGCCCAAACCATCAGTGACTTCCTGAGCTCGGACCTGGCCCGGGTCTCCTATATAACGCTCAGGAACGGACACATTTTTCCAACGTGGTCCAGAGGACCAGCACAGAACAGAATGGGATCGCTACCTCCCTTCTTGAGGACCCTGCCCTGCTAGGGGAATTACCTTCAGATCCTGCCCCTGTACAATATCTCCTATATGACGTTGAACAAGTCACAATGACTTTGAGCAAAACACAGCATTCTCTGAGCCTTGCTATCCTTAAGTATAAAATGGGATTGGGCCAAATGGCCACTGAATTCTCCTGTAACTCTAAATCTTTAAGATTATGGACTTGAGTCGCGTTATCAGTAGGCCTTGGTTTTCCCTTCAGCAACCTGAAAGATCTGATTGGATTATTCCTGAGATTCATCTCTAATTCTGTAACTTGATAAGCTTATTCCCAAAGCCTAAGTTATTAGGTTTTTAGCCACTGGGTTACTCTTTGAGCTCATTTTTCATGAAAAGCTTTGCTTTAATGTGTTTTCCATGTGAATTCCACCTAGATTAAATTCAGCTTGTCAGGTGAGCTGTGAACTATCTTTCCCATGAGGCTCCTTGGTCATGTGTCCAGTTTTGCTGTTACACTAGCTGATGAGCCGATTCTTGGACCGCTCTACCTTCAGCATGTTGTTAATGGAATGTGCAAACGCAGCTCTGTCTGTTCTCCAAATGGAGAATCCCATTATCAGTATGCCGGATGTGTAGACGTCCAAGAATCGGTTTATTGGTTAGCGTAAGAGCAAAACTGGACACATGAGCTCCCGTAAGTAAATCTGTAGAACAAATTGGTGGCTCACCAGATAAAAAGCCAGGGAGACTCTTCTTCCCAAGCTCAACTCTATCTTCAGACACTTACTAGCTGTAGGATTCTGGGCAAGTCACTCCTCTCTGTTTGCCTCAGTTTCCTTATCTGTCAAAGACAGAAGGCAATGGTAAACGACTCTAAAACCTTTGCCAAGAAAATCCCAAATGGTGTCATAGTCATAACAACAAAAGTCCCAATTAACTCAAAGCAATGACATTTATTAAAATATTCCTGTAAGATTTGTAGCCACAAAACATTATCTCCCTTCCACAAACCTGAGGCCCACTTTTCCGTAAGTATACCCAACACAGCAGAATTTGAACCCAAACCCAAACCAAGAAAGATACTGGAGTTGTTTGTCATTTCCTTCTCCAGCTTATTTTACACATGAAGAAACTGGGAAAAACAAGATTAAATGACTTGCCCTGGATCATAGAGTATCTGAGGCCTTGTGAACATTCCTTCTGGTTTCTAACCAAAAGCCACTTTTTCTTCACTTTCCTTTCAATCTAATCCATCAGATATTTATTTAGAAAGTACTTTGTGCAGAGTGTCATGCTGAGTGCTGGGAATGACCAAATCAACAAATAGACAAAAAAAACCTGCTGGGAAAACGCCATGTGAACGGAGAAAAACTACATACCTGGTAATTAAGAGTAGGGAGAAAATATTCACAACGAAGGGAATCGCCCCACAGAGATAGCATGTGAACCGAGCCTTGAAGTAAGTTGGAATTCTTACAAGTGAAATTTAGGAGGATGTGCTTTCTGCTTATGGAGAGCCAACTGGGCAGACAGAAAAAGGGGAAACAAGTTTGGGGCGCAAGAAATAGGGCAGCTTGGCTAGAACATGGAATGTGTGGAGAATAATATTTAATAAGCCTGAAAAGCTGGAGCCAGCCCAACTACAGTATTTATTTGGTCATGGAGCAATAGGGAGCCATTGAAGTTTATGGAACAGGGAAAGTTCAAAGTCAGATTTATGCTCTGGGAAGAGAATTTTTGGCAGCTGCCTGGAGGATTTTGGGTTACAGTCCATTTTCAGTGTTTGAATGAAAAAAGGTTATACGTGATTATGAATTTAATGTACCCTACTTTTACATAACAGACTTTTAAGCGGTTATTTTAAAATATAGATGTATGTATCTAGATATATACAAATACATATACATGTGTGTATGTGCACATATGTGTGTTTCTAAATAGATGTACACATATGTATATGTGTACATGAATAGGTATTTTGATATGTACACACATGTGTGTACATATGTGTTCCTAGATACACACATGTGTATGAAATCTATGTATCTAGATATGTACACATCCATATAGGTCTATATTTATATATATGTATATACATACATTCAGAGATGCACATATGCTCAAACACATGCATCTAACTTTAGCACTCACCTGAGGGGGCCACTTCTTTTTCATTCAAAAACTGTCCAGGAAGTCAGAAATTTGCTTGGTTCACTGGAACCACTTGGTCCTCCTGTGTTACACGCCCACACAACAGAGAAGAGACTACCCTCAACCTCTCCAGCTTCCAGCACTCGGTCAGCCCTGGCATCTCACCCTCCCCACATCCTGGACATCATCTCAGGCCGCTTCATGGACCCGGGGCCCCCCGATATCTCCTGGATGAAACAGCAAAAAGGATGGAGAAGAATCCATCTCTGTACCACTCTCCTTGGTGTCTTTTCCCTTTCGTTTTTAATTTTTTAAAACTAAATCCCACACTATATCCATCCTTTGGGGTGGAAGCCTCTCTTCCATCTCTGGCCTTTTATGAGCAGATTGCTTGCTTTTCCCAGTCTTTGAAAGACTGCTGAGGTCAGTTCTTCTTCCTCAGAGGGTCTTTTAGAAATGGAGTGAGGATGATGGATCAGAAAAGAAATGACCCAAACTCTAGCCAAATTGCAGCAAAGCACAAAGCCTTCTCGGCTGAGCTGCTAGTGACCTCTCCCCCTCCCCTGCCCCCTCCTTGTATTTCTTCCATTCTTTTTCCTGGAATCAGCAAATTTGGAGCAGCTTTTTTTTTTTTTTTTTTAACTGGTTCAATATCAGGCTTGTTCTCTAATTTTCAATTCCTGGGGCTATGCTGATTCAGGCGGAGCTGAGAGCAGGCTCCCCTCCTTCTGTAGGGTTATGTCCAACTGGGACCTAAGAGGGAAGCTAGGAAGTAGCTGGAGACATGGGGGGAAGGAGCTAGATTTTAATTTGTTGTTTTTAAAAACAAAAACAAAAACCTTCAGTTAATTGCAAACAGTTCCTGGAGCCCAGATCTGAAGACCAACATTCCCAAGATGCATTTGACTTCTCATGTGAAGAAATCTTTTGCCTGGTGAGCACTCTGAGTATCTGGATTTCTTCTCTTTCTCCTCTTTCTAACTCATTGCAGCTGCATCCAAAGATGGCAAAGATCTCTCTGCTCCTTGCCTGAAAAACGAGGGAGGGGCTGGTTGGATGCCCTTTCCCCAACTGCAGCCCTTCCCCTGCTCCCCAGCATGGAGACTGTTTTCTTGACCTTTCTTAACAATGCCGCGCTCATGGCCACTGACCTCAGAGGCACAGAAGGGATCTAACATAAGCAATAATTCTTCAAACATTTGTTCAACACTCTGGCATTTGATGTGAGCGAATGAATGGATTAATAAACAAACAAATAAATGAATGAACGAGAAAAATAAAAATATATTGGTTTAACACTGATGGCGCACCAAAGTACTATGCTAAGTACTAGGAATACAAATACAAAAGGGAAATGATTCCTGATTTCAAAGAACTCGAATTCAAATTGAAGAAAACTCATCTAGGAGGTTTCTGCTGCAGGGCAGATGAAAAGGCCCCAAAGTCCTAAGTGTCCATTAGCAGGTCAGAGAGCAGTGCCCAGGAGTCTGGAAGGCATAGAAATGAAGCAGAGTTTAATAATAATAATAATAATGTGTTATATATATAGTTGTTCAGTCATATCAGCTGTATCTGATTATGACCCAATTTGGGGTTTTCTTAAGAAAAATACTGGAGTTGTTTGTCATTTCCTTCTCCAGCTCATTTTACACATGAAGAAACTGGGAAAAACAAGATTAAATGACTTGCCCTGGATCATACAACTTTAAATTCAGAAAGACTCATCTTCTGACTCCAAGGATGTAGCTCTATCCACTGTGCCACCTAACTGTCCCTATGTATGACATATATAAGTTTAATAATGTTATTATATATAGCATATGTAACAATAATAATACTTGATATTTATATAGTGTTTTCAGATTTTCAAAGCACTTTACAAATGTTAATTTGATTCCCACAACAACCCTACCTAGGGGGCAGATGCTATTATTATGTCCATCTTACAGCTGGGGAAACTGAGGCAGGTAGCGGTATGATTATTCAAGGTCATTTAGTCAGTAAATGATGAAGACAGGATCTGAATTTAGTGCTTCTTGACTCCAAGCCCAGGTGTCTAAAGTGAGCATATGGAGATTTAGAGCAGTGATATGTAATTTGACTGATGGGACACAACTAATGTCAAAGAATAAGCCGGTGTCCCATTTGTCCAGAACATTATCAAAGATTTCCATGCTTTAAAGAGGACTTAGCCTACGTACTATCCCTTTCTCTTCTAAGGTTCTGTGATTCTGTAACAACCATCATAGAGCAGAAGGTAAACCTGAGGGCTGACAGTATTTTCTTTCTATCCCCATTTCTTGGCACGTAGGAAGAGAATTTCATGACAATTTAATTATTCATTGGTCACTGCTGGGGACAAAGTACTTTCTTCATAAAGACCTCATGAGTAAGGAGTATTTATCCTTGTCTCCATTATACAGATGCAAATATCAAGGTTCAGTGGAATTAAGTGAGTTGGTCATAGTCACTTGGCTTTAGGACAGGCTAAAACTCTTAGTTCTTGAGGCTCAGGTCATGGCTAAGGATCCAATCTGAACCTTAGACCATCAGTTGCCACTAGATTGTTCACTTAAAGCAAGAAGGAACCAGCTTAGAAGCCATCTAGTGCAATAGCTTCATTTTACAGATGGGGAAACTGAAGCCAAAAAAATGAAATAATGTGCCCAATATAACAGTAATAAGTATCAGAGCTAAGACCCGGATTCAGGTCCTTAGGCTCCTAAGCCAAGAGGCGTTCCACCCTATAACGAAACTTCCTGATCAGTGCTATTGCCATGCAATTGGAACAATACCATTAAGAGAAAGGTCATCACTATCAGCAAATGAGTTGGTATGAAGACCATGGGCTTCCACAGCGTATACTTACTTCCACCATCTGTGAGTCCATCAGGAAGGTCATGTCCTTTCCTGATAAAATCCTATATAACCTTTCTTGCCTTAGCAGATGAAGTTCATGGATGGCTATCAACCCCATCAATGTCTTGTAGCTCAGCTCCTCAGGGTCATACAACCCATGCTAAAAACTTCCTCCTCTCTTGATAGGATGTACCAAAACTATACTCCATTGACGTAACCTTACGACCCAGATCACAATATTATAGGAACATAGGACTAGAGACCTAGTGCTAGAAATGACCTTGGAGACCAACTGCCTCCTTTTACAAATGAGGAAACTGAGGCACCCAGACTTGAGGTTACATGAGTAGTAAAGAGCCAAATGAGCCGTGCCATAGTGAGACATCAGAAGAGGACTTTGGTATAGATCTAGAAACACATAGTGATGTCTCTGACATGGGTTATGCATGAAGCACAAAGAGATGAGAAGACTGACCTTTACCTGACTTTCTGTGAGCAATATGGCACCCGTCAATGGGTGCCAAAGGAAGAAGAAGAAATTTGGAATGAATAAAGATATCTCCATCATAGCACAGAGCCTGACAAAGATGTCCATAGACCTAGAGCTGGGAGGTAGCCCAATCCCTTTACTTTAGAGAGCAGGAAATGAAGTACCTTTAATCTTTAGTGTCCAAAGCAGGGTGTTCTTTTATCCTACTATACTACTTCTTGTCGGATACTAAATCTAGGCTGACTTGCATTGCATTATCATACATACGCCTGCAATATGGCCCTGAAAGGCACCAAGGGAAGATGGGAAAATGCTGGATTTGGAGTTAGAGGAAGTGGGTTTGAATCCCAGCTCTTTCCACCCATGTGAGAAAGGGTTAGGGACAAGCCCTGTGCTTGCATTAACCTTCTAGGTGAGGAAGCTCCTCCTCCCAATATGGAAGAACGCATTCTCTCAACTTTGAATCTTCGAGAACTGCTTAGAGCTTCAAAATATAAAAGGATTTTTCTAGAGTCACTCAGCCAGGGCTGGAATTTGAACCAACACCGATCTTCTTGTTCCCAAGTCAACTCTCTGTCCACTACAATCTCTTACTTTTTACAACCTGGGTAACTTTGAGCAAATCCCTTAACTTCCTGGACCTTAGTTTACTCTAAAAACATCTGAAAAAAAAAGATCTCTTCTAGGTTGAAATCTGTGATCTCCCCAGCCATGATTTTGGTCTTCTCCTTGTGATCCCACGGGGGCTCATTTTTCTGATTCTCCCTGAAAAGCAGCCTCTCAATGCCGCTTAATCTCAAGGGATTCTTGCCAGCAAGCTCCTTCCAGAGGAGCCATGGCGGCCGGCTCCCTCCCACATAAACGCGTACATGGTGGCCATTCTTGGGCAAGCTGTGCTATGTGAACACACGTCTAATGAACAAGTGGAATGGAACGTTTCCCCAGGATGCAGAAAAGGAATGAGCACGTGGGAATGTGAGTACTGAGCTCCTCAAAAAGGCATCCGGGATAATTGGCAGTCAGAAACATACCCCAGCGCTTTGCACAGAAAATATTTTGACAGCTTAGCCTGAAGAGGCCAACCAGAGATGAAAAACGATGACTTACTTTTAAGGGAATTTAGGAAAAGCACAGGAAGATGTTGTTTGGCTCTCTTAAGGCAATCCCGAAATCATCTATTTCAGCTTCAGATATAGGACACAAAAGGAATCGAGCTCTTTTAAATCGGGGATTAAGGAAACAAAGCAAGTAATTACGTATTATAGGCTACAGCCAAGTCATAGAGTGGCCAAGTTCAGAGAAAGTCCTCTGATGACCATCGCATCCACGCTCCTCTGTTCTGGGTCTCACAGGATGGTGGTTCAGTCTGATTGAGGGGTAGAGAAAGGGATTAATTACAGACTCAGCTTAGGACTTAAACCCCAGCAACCCTCAAGAGGCCTAGAAGCTGTGCTGTATCAATGAACTAATCAACAGGCATTTCTCGAGTGGCTGCAATGTGCTAGGCGTTGTGCTAGTGAGGGGCTGGAAACAAAAGGGCAAAATTAAAATAGTCCCTGCCCCTCGAGGGGCTCACATTGCATTTGGGGAAGAGAAGATGCACAGACATACATAGCGTTCCCCCTCTGTGTCTATCTCAATCACAACTCAACATTCTAATTTGACACAAGGTGCAAGGTAGTTTGATTCCAAGGCAGGGGGCAACTACTTTGGGTATTAAATGAGTCCGCAACCCTAAAATTATGGCTCATAAGCCCTTCCCAAGGAATTTACCTTTAATAGTCAGCCAGTGGATTTAATTAGCTCAAAGTAAAGGCATTGATTGAGATGGCATCAAAAAAACCAATAACTTTGGAACTTGACCCACATAAATCTGGCATCCATCCATGGGAAGAATGAAGTGACACACAGAATATGCTAGGAGAGAGATGCATATACCTGTGTGGCCCATGTATAAGTAGTCCAGGCCTTCCCTTCTTGGAGATCATACTTACTCCCAAGTATGTGGTTATAGATTCAGAAAACACCATTTTACAAAATTCTCATAGATTGTCATCTGTCTTGGAATCTGCAAAGCCCATATGATCCATGGTTTTGGTCTTTTTTTGTAATTCCTTGGGGGCTTTTTTCTGGTTTTTCTTGGGAAACAGCATCTCTAAATGCCACTGAATTCCAAGAGTTTCTTGCCAACAAGTTCCTTTCAGAGGAAAGGGCAAAGTTGAATATAAAGGTAGAAATTCTGAGTCTCTAATCTTCCTTCCTTCCTTCCTTCCTTCCTTCCTTCCTTCCTTCCTTCCCTTTCTTTCTTTTTTCTTTCTTTCTTTCTTTCTTTCTTCCTTCCTTCCTTCCTTCCTTCTTTCTTCCTTCTTTCCTTCCTTCCTTCCTTTCTTCCTTCTTTCCTTCCTTCCTTCCTTTCTTCCTTCTTTCCTTCCTTCCTTCCTTCCTTCCTTCCTTCCTCCTTCCCTCCCTCCTTCCCTCCCTCCTTTCCTTCCTTCTTTCTGTTGTCTTTCACTCCTCTTTCCCTCATTTCCTCTCTATTTGTGATATTAGTACAGAGAAGTTCCAGTGCAGATGGCACCTTCTAATGCAGACTGACACCCCCCTTGCAGCTTCATAGACTGTACCTCAATGCTAGAACAAACCCTCAGGGGCCATCTAATCCAGCCCTCCCATTGTTACAGATATGGAAATCAGGATTTAAAAGGTTAGGCCTCTGACTCTAGGTCACTCAGCATCAGAACTCAGAAATCCATCCTCGGCTCCCTGGACCAGAGCTCTCTTTCGCTGTTTTGGAGAGTTTTCTGCAGCACCAAAGGCTTAACAGAACTTGCCTAGGACCCCACAGCAAGTCCATGTCAAAGGCAGACTTGGAGTTCGACGCTCAATGCCAGCTCTCTCCCCACTCTACCACACTGCCTGCCCGTAGTGAGCACTTAGGATCAGGTGATGAGAAATGAGGTCGTCTGATCCAGGAAATCTTTTGTGCCCTGAACCTCTTGGACACTCAGTCTGGGGAAGCCTTTGGGCCTCTTCTCAGAATCATATTTTTAAGTGCACAAAATAAAGCTCACAGAATTACAAAGAAAACCAATCGCACAGGAATACGGTCTTCAGGTTTTATTTTTTAACTCAAATTCATGGACCCCATTTGAAGAACCCGTGATCTAGCCGAAATCCTTCATTTTGAGGCACTAAGGGGCGAGATGGCCCCATGGGCGGAACCAGAACTGGGCCTTGAGCTCAATTCTTATGATCACAAACCCAGAGATCTTTGCACTGCAGCTACTTCCTGTCTAATAAATACCTATTGACTCAGAAACTGTGTGACCCGGATCACATCCCGAGCCTGTTTCCTCCCGGGAGAACGGGGGCATTGGATCGGTCCGTCTCCGGGGCGACCTTCTCCTCGGGCGCTCTCTGAGTCTCTCGGACCTCGAAGCCAGGCCCGGTTAGAATTGTTCCCCTCGGGCTTCGGGCCTCCAGCCCGGCCTGTTCCCCTCTCCGTGGCTCGTCTGCGACCATTTGTCCCCATTCTATTTTACAGACCACATAATTATTTGCAGGTGCCCAAGAAGGGGCCGGTTCTGGCCGTCTTTCATCCTGCGAGGCAGACAAGCCTTGTGGAATGTTGCGGAGCCGAGCTCTGGGAGCCAGATGCCATCCCTGAGGATTACGCTGAGATCCCCCAAATTTAATTAAGTCTCATGCAGGAGACAGTGATGCCTTTGTACAGTGGGGATGGGAGCTGGGTAAACAGCTTTCCCTTTAGCCCATCATTCTTCCACTGGCACACCTCCTTACTTCAGCAGAGCTGAGCTGTACCTGACGGCCCAGCCGGGGAAGGTTGCCAGCGCGGTTGGGCGCAGACGTGGGCGGTCTGCACGATGTCCCGCTGGGTTGCCCTGGTGACGCTTCAACTGCTGCGGGCCAGAGTCCAGAGGAGGGATGGGAAAATAGTAAAAGGCCATGACAAGGGAGCCTGGAAAGTTACACTAAAAGAACTGGGACTCTTCAGTCTGGCAAGAGCACAGTGACTCAAGAGAAGAAGGTTTGGAGCTCTCCGACTCCATCCTATCCAGTGAACCTCCTATGTGTGGGCACCATGCTAGACAGCAGGCATAAAAGACCCAAAAGAAGGTCCCTGTGGGCAGCGGGTGGCACAGTGAGTGGCAGTCCTGGAGGGCTGAGGCTTTGAGTTCAAATTCAGTCTCAGAAATGCGACCTGCAGTAGCTGTGTGACCCTGGGCAGTCAGTTAAACCTTGCAAAAAAAAAAAAAAAAAAGGAAGGAAGGAAGGAAGGAAGGAAGGAAGGAAGAAAAGGGAGAGAGGGAGGGAGAAGGAGGAGGAGGAGGAAGGGAGAGAAAGAAACAGAGAGGGGGAGAGACACACTCAGAGAGATGGAGGGAGAGGAGCAGGAAGGGAGGGATGGAGAGAGACAGAGAGACAGAGACAAAGAGACAGAGACAGAGAACAGAGACAGAGAGAAAGAGCCTTCCCTCAAGAATAAAAGACAAATTCTTATTAGGTATTTAAATCCTTTTTTAACCTGATAGTGATAACAATAATAATATTGAAAATGATAGCAATAATGATGATAATAATAATAATAATAAAATTAATGAAAATTATTACAATAATGATAATGATGATGATGGTGATGAAAATTGTAACAACCATAATTATGGTGAAGTTAATGATAATAATGATGATGCAGTAATAATGATAATCACAACAACAACAATAATAACAGCATTTATGTAATGTTTTAAGGTTTTCAAAGCCCCAAACTTCTCTTATCTCATTTAGTCTCTCACCTAATACTTTTCCAGGCTGATGATTTCTCTATATTATAAATCACAGACCTCCCCCTAGTGCATGTACTCCAAGCAAACCATCCCTCTTCTGCCATTTCCCTCCTCCACGCCTTTGTCCAGGCTGCCTTTTCATGCCTGGAGTATTCCTCCTCCTTCCTGCTTCCTAGTATCCCTGACTCCCCTCAAGGCTGAGCTCACCTGCCTGCTCCATCCCAAATCACTCTGCATATTGCACATAGTTTGAATTTACTTATTAATGAAAATATCAAATAATAACAAATATATGATGTTTTAACATGTGCAAAAGCCCTTATCATATAAAAAAGCATATATCATCTCATTTGATTCTAAACAACCCTGGAAGATATTATCTCCTTTTGACAGATGGGGAAACTGAGGCTGGGAGAGGTTATATTTTATGTCTCATAATGGAATATAAGCCCCCTGAGGACAGAGATTGTTTTGTTTTGGTCTTTGCATATACTCAGGCCCTCTTTTAGTTCCTGACACATATTAGCCACTTAATACATAGTTATTGAATTGAATTCAATGAAATAGATCCTCAGGTCAAGGTAAAGGAAGAATTTCTTTACCAGCAAGAAATAAAGAACACTTAAAACTTGTTCCCAAAAAGCTCCTACAATATAGAAGATTTTTAGAGAAATTTTGTGTATATCAATCAATCAACAAACATTTATTAAGTGCCTTGGATGTATCGGGGACACGAAGAAAGGTGAACAAGAGGCCCTGCCCTCAAGAAGCTCCCATCCTGATGTGAGACGAGAGACATGCAAAGAGACCTTACCGGAAAAGCTCCAGCCATCCCATGGGGGAATTGAGAAAAGCCTCTCGCAGAAAGAAGGTGGAAGGAGAGCTGAGTTTGAAAGAATGTTAGAATCCCTGACATGAAAATGTGTAGGAATAATAGGGCAGGCAAGGGAACAGATAGAGCAGGGATACAGAGATGGGAAATGGAGGACAAGTTGTTGGATCCTGTTTCACTCAGAGGCCGCCATGACAACATTAGGAGAAAAGGGATGATTTCGTAGTCATGAAGTCAAGGACTGAAGGCCTTCCTCTGGCATATACTGGCAAGAACCCAACTTCTAGGTGGGCCCAGGCAATTTTCTAAGAATATAAATTACAGCAAAGTTGCTAATCTTTCTTGATAGTGTGGATTCCATCGTCAGGCGTTCTCTTTATTAGTGAAATCACAGGCCCTATTTACCTAAATTGGTCTACTTGTTCAATGTCATACCAAACTACCAAAAATTATTTTATAGAGCTAGAAAAAATAATAACAAAATTCACCTGGAAGAAAAAAAAAGGTCAAGAATATCAAGAGAATTAATGAAAAAAATGCAAAGGATGGTAGCCCAGTAGTACCAGACCTAAAACTATACTATAAAGTAGCCATCCTGAAAAACAGCCAGTATGTACTGGCTAAGAAATAGATGGTGGATCAATGGTTAGATACACATGACACAATAATCAATGCCTGTAGAAAACTAGTATTTGCTAAACCCCTGAACTCCAGTTTCTGGGATAAGAACTCACTATTTGGCAAAAATTGCTGGAAAAACTGGAAAATAATGTCAGAAATTTGGCATCGACCTATATCTCACACCCCAAAACAAAATAAGGTCAAAATATATGATTTGGCCATAAAGGGAAAAACCATAAGCAAATTAGGAGAGCAAGGGGTAATTTACCTATCAGATCTTAGGAGAAGGGAGGAATTTATGACCAAAAAAGAAGTAGAAAATATTATGAAAGACAAAATGGACAACTTTGATTATATTAAATTTAAAAGTTTTTGCATAAATAAAACCAATAGAAACAGGATTCAAAGGGAAATACAAAGCTAGGGGGGAATTTAAAGCCAGTGTTTCTGATAAAGGGTTCATTTCTAAAATATATAAAGAACTCTGTCAAATTTATAAGAATACAAGTCATTCCATTGATAAATGGTCAAAGGATATGAACACACTATTTTCAGATGATGATTAAGTGCATGGACTTATGCTATGTACATATTATTTCCTCTGTACCATGTTATCCTGATTAAAAAAAAAACTCTGTCCCAAGTCATAAAGCTTGGGTCCATATTCCCATCAGATTCTTACACTCCTTGTGACCACTTCCCTGGTTCTCAGTTCCCTTCCCTGTAAAAGGAAAGAATAGAATTGATGGCTTCTGAGATTTCTTCCAGTGCCAAATCCGATGTTATGATTATTCATACTAGATCACTTAAAGGAGAGTTCATAGGACCATGGATGGAAGAGCCATAGGTTTCCACTCCTGCTGCCAAACTGAGGTCTTCCTCTCTTTAATTCAAGAGACAAGAACAACGTCTGAACTTAGATCCATGGTAACAAATGAGAGGAAATGGCCCCACTCCTCAGTTGCTTACCTGTATACAGCAGACAGGAAGGCAGCTGTTGAGATTCCATCTGGCATCCCCCCAAAATGCTCAGTCTCCCGCTAGGGATGACATCTGTCATCACATTGGATTGGATGCATCAGCAGCCCCTCCTCCAAAAAATGGTCACCGTCATCATACCTGTCATTTCTCCAAAGACTGAAGCCCCTCCCCGAGAGCTGGGACCTGTTTCAGAATAATCACACTGAGGAGAACATAACGACAACGTATGTCCTGACAGTTGGAGTCGAGTTGTTTGCTTCATGGCCCCATGTTGTGGCAAATTCTGAAGGGCCTGGAAGACATTTAAAGCTTCCCAAAGCATGACACGAGCCCAAATGCAGCAAGGAAAGCTATTAAATGTTCTATGGATCCCCTTGCCTAGTGAAATACTAATAACAGGATACTTTTTCCCCCCATCAAGCAACATTCTGCCTGAGAGAGCGGCTTATAGTTATAAGTTTGATCTTTCTTTCATTGCTAGTTATGGTTAAGCATTTGGGCAATCTCATCAGATTGTGGGCAAACTCAGAAGGCCTCACCCAACATGGAGGAAAAAAGTCTGTGGTTGGTTGCAGGTGGGAAATCAGTGGAACCCATTTGCTGTGAAAAAGAGAGAGGTCTTTCTCCCTTCTAGAAATGATGTTATTGAGTAGGGGAAGCTCAGAACAAGCAACAGAAAACAGCAACAGCTACAACAACAAAAGCCCTCATTCTCAAGGACTTGGGGCACTAAACAATAAAGGGGGTGGGGAGAGAGAGAGAGAGAGAGAGAGAGAGAGAGAGAGAGAAAGAGAGAGAGAGAGAGAGAGAGAGAGAGAGAGAGATATTGAGACAAAGAGAGACACACAGAGAGAAAGAAAGAGACAAAGAGAGAGAGGAGAAAGAGGAGGAGGAGGAGGAAGAGGAGAAAAAGGAAGAAGAGGAAAAAGAGGTGGAGGAGAAGGAGGAGGAGGAGGAGGAGAAGAAGAAGAAGAAGAAGAAGAAGAAGAGATAGAGAGAGAATAATAAGATAGATAAGAAAGAAGAAGAAGAAGAAGATCGATAAGAAAGAAGAAAGATAGAGACAGAGAGAGAGAAAAAAAAGAGAGACAGAGAGAGAGTTCACAAGCTGGACCAATTCTCTTCTCCTCAGATGATTTGCATATCTGTGACTTTCATGTGATTATCATTCCCCTTGTGATTGCAGATATTTCAAACCAATCATTCACCATGGTCCTTTTGTTATTAAAAAAAAAAAAAAAATCAGCCTTCCCTACTTGAAGGTTCCCAAATTAGCCAGTGCCTATGTTTGCTTCTGCAAATCAAACTCCCCAAAGCTCCACAATGCATGTGTGGGTGGCTATGTGTGTGACAAAACAAAGGAGAATGCTTGATTATGTTCTTGGGTTTTAATTTCTTATGGTAATTGTTTCTGTTTCTTCAATCTTAATTTGGGCTTCTTATATCAAAAGTAGCAGGAGACCTTTGACTCTCAAAAGCATTGATTAGGGACCCAATAGGATAGATGAATAACAGAGCTCAAAAGTCAATGAGATGACAAATGTAGAAATACATTTAGAAGAATTGCACATATATTAAAGTATTTGCTGTCTAGGGGAGGGGGAAGAGAGGGAGAAAAGAAAAAGGAGGAGGAGGAGAAGAAGAAGAAGAAGATCGATAAGAAAGAAGAAGAAGAAGAAGAGAGAAGAAGATAGATAAGAAGAAGAAGAAGAAGAGAGAGAGAATAAGAAGAAGAAGATAGATAAGAAAGAAGAAGAAGACGAAGATAGATAAGAAAGAAGAAAGATAGAGACAGAGAGAGAGAAAAAAAGAGAGAGACAGAGAGAGAGCTCACAAGCTGGACCAATTCTCTTCTCCTCAGATGATTTGCATATCTGTGACTTTCATGTGATTATCATTCCCCTTGTGATTGCAGATATTTCAAACCAATCATTCACCATGGTCCTTTTGTTATTAAAAAAAAAAAAAAAAAATCAGCCTTCCCTACTTGAAGGTTCCCAAATTAGCCAGTGCCTATGTTTGCTTCTGCAAATCAAACTCCCCAAAGCTCCACAATGCATGTGTGGGTGGCTATGTGTGTGACAAAACAAAGGAGAATGCTTGATTATGTTCTTGGGTTTTAATTTCTTATGGTAATTGTTTCTGTTTCTTCAATCTTAATTTGGGCTTCTTATATCAAAAGTAGCAGGAGACCTTTGACTCTCAAAAGCATTGATTAGGGACCCAACAGGATAGATGAATAACAGAGCTCAAAGGTCAATGAGATGACAAATGTGGAAATACATTTAGAAGAATTGCACATATATTGAAGTATTTGCTGTCTAGGGGAGGGGGAAGAGAGGGAGAAAAGAAAAAGGAGGAGGAGAAGGAAGAGGAGGAAGAATTAAAAAGAAAGAAGAAGAAAAGTAACTAAAAAAGAAGAAACATTTAAGTGTTGGCAACATTCAATTGGTCCTTTTAATGATTGTGATTTACCATTTTTGGACGGTGAAACCATTTTTGTAGGATATCCTTATTAAGGCAACGATGAGCAGTCAGCCCAATAAACTCTTGTGGTGGGCCTTGGCCAGTTGAAATTGAGGAGCTTTAGGGCAAATGCCCAGGTAAAATTTCCTTATTGGCCAAACCAAATAATTGAATTTTTTAAGTGTCATAGCAGTAACAAAATACTTGATAACTGTTGAGTAGTAATTATGGTTTTGGACCAGCTAGTCTCCAAGGTCCTTTTCCAGCTTTGGATCCAGGATCTTATGATTCAAGGAGACAAAATAAGAATTATTCTTAAAACCAGAATGAGACGCCAGGGACCAGGCTGTGTTTCTGAGGGCAAGTAGCTCAAAGTCACCCAACTTTTCAGTCTTCTCCGGCTGTAGTGGAGAGCAGAAGCCAACAGAGAGCTGGGGGATGCTATATATCCTCAGTGGGCAGAGCAGCCCTCCTCCCCAGGCACACAATGACATAATCAGAAAAACAGCAATTCTGCAGAATCAGAGACAGGAGCTGCCTCTTGAAACATGTGTTCTGGCCACATGAGGTCCTTATAGATGGAACCTTCCATGTTGGTACCCTGGCCACATATATTCAACATCTATTTTTAATCCCACTTATAAAACGGATGCATTATATCTACTTCCCACTGAAGCTATGTAGGATAGCGAGTCACAGGATATTCTGCCATTATTTTTATTATGATGCCATTTCTTTTTCTTTATTTATTTGCTTATTTACTTTATTTATTTATTCATTTGTTCGTTTATTTGTCTGTTTGTTTAAATTTATTTTTTTATTTATTTTTGCCAAGGCAATTGGGGTTAAATAACTTACCCAGGGTCACACAGCCAGAAAGTGTTAAGTGTTTGAAGTCAAATTTGAACTCAGGTCCTCTTGACTTCAGAGCCGGTGCTCTATCCACTGCGCCACCCAGCTGCCCCTATGGTGCTATTTCATTTAATGTACTGAGTGTAATCTCTGGCCACTTAATAAAAAACACATCATTGGGGGCTCCTGAGCTATACTTCAGAGTGTAGAACTTAGGGAACCTAAACATGGGGAGGGGAACCCTCTGGATGCTCATACTACCATGTTGATAGTTTGAGGTTTTCAGCAGATATGATTTCCTCCAAATACTTCCTTTCCCAATGAAAATCGGTTCATTCTCTAAAACTTAGCACCTTGGAGACTTGAACTCAGATCTCCCCGACTCAGGCGCTGCCTCTGTCTGTTGCACCATGCTCTCCCTCTGTCTTCGTGTGTGTGATTTTGAACCTATAAAATGAGTGGCAAGAAATCAGGTCGCATCAGTTGTTGCCGTAATTCTAGATTCGGCATCTCTGCTGACACTTGAGCTCACTATTTTAATCAGGCAGTTTCTATAAGAAATGACTGTTGTCTTCATCACAGGCTATTAGCACATTAACAGACAGTTTTAGCTTTGAGAGCAGGAGCCCAAACACAAATGTATTTTATCTTGTTGGCAGGCTCCGCACTTCTGCTTTTGATGGGTGAGTAAGAGAAATTCTGAAATATCAGTCACAGACCAATTATCCCCCCCCCAATAACATTTCAACTCCATTGAGGTGCTTTGCCACTCAGCGGTGAATTATCGAATCTGACATCTATCCTTCACAGTCTCTGTGCCGACACAGAGACTCACGGTCTCAGGGGAGCCGACCAGCCTCTCCTCTGGCCCACTTGAAGAAATTATCGGTAAGCCAAAGCTGGTAGCCCCTTTTGAGATATTAAAAGTCATGCTTTCTACTGAAACTGGATTTAACTTATATTATTAATTATTTCTTAAGCACCTGCTCTATGTCTGGCACAATTGCAAAATAAGATAGTTCCTGCTCTCAAAAAGCTTACATTCATTTTGGATCATCCTCAATCTAGGAAAATGGCCCTCAGGATCTCAGTGGGATACACACATTGAATTGTCTTCTAGTTTTGGGAGTGATTTCGATATATTTTAACTTTGATTTACACGTCAAGGATTCTTAATTTATTTTGTGTGTGTTTGAGGTGGGGCAGACTACTAAAGCCTATAGACTTCTCAAAATAATCACTTTATTATTATTATTATTATTACTATTATTTTGCTGAGGCAGTTGGGGTTAAGTGACTTGCTCAAGGTCACACAGCCAGGAAGTGGTAAGTGTCTGAGGTCAGATTTGAACTCAGGTCCTCCTGACTTCAGGGCTGGTTCTCTACCCATTGCGCTACCTGGCTGCCCCTAGAATAATCACTTTAAATGTATAAGATTACAAAGGAAACTTATTGTATGGAAAGAGTTAATCAAACTATCAAAAAAAATCAAAGTATTATAAATAATTGTCAAAATAAAATGTAATGTTCTCTTCTCTAAAATATAATGTTCTCTGGGAGCAGGTTTCTTGGGGGGCTTCTGGAAGCAGCCTTAGTTTCAGTTGAGAGTAATAATCACCTCACATGCAGCCAGCTGTTAAAGTCCAGATCCTTTATTTTCTCTTTCCTTCACTTGGAGCTCGGCTAGCTTTCTGGAGGCCTTCCGGATCTTGATTCCAGTGTTCTCCACAGGACAGCCCGCCTCCTCTTCTCTGTCTTCCTTCGTTCTGCCCAACTGAATCCTGGCTTCTCAATCTCCCAGAGTGCTCTTTGGCCCGAGCTTCTTGCTTATATGCTGCACACTGAGTATACTCCAATCATTACATCGCTAGGAAACCATTATTTGTTGTAGGATGAAATCAGTGCTAAATTAGATTTCACGACTGTCTCCTCAATTCCACTGACTTAGCACCTTGTAAGAATTCTAACAATAAAACATATTTTTTTAAAAAGTTAATGGGCAAAAACCCATATTAATGTGCCCCAAGGTAAGAACCCCTGTATAAATGTCCATGTTGTCCCTGTGTTGGAGTTTAAGCCCCTTGTGGGCAAGAATTGCTTTACAATAAGCCATCCACCTTCTACCTCTCTTGTGAGTCAACCGGTTAGTCTTTGGTTTGGGAACAGATATGAATCTACCTTTTATCACAGAACCAGTCACTAGATCTAAGCCAGGAAGGAACTATCCAGTCCAGTTCCTCCATGACCAAGGAGAAAACCATTGTATAGAAGACCAATGGTCCTACTCAGCTTCCCAGAGGCAGCACACATCAATGCGGGATTTGGACTTTGTCCTTGGGGCCGGGAGACAGAACGTCAGGGCTGGAGTCAGGTATATTGAGTTCCAAGCTGGCTTCAGTCACTTCCAAGGTGTGTGACCCAGTACGAGCCACTTCCCTCTGCTTACCTCAGTTTCCTCCTTTGTTAAACGAGCTGGAAGAAGGAAATGGCAAATCCCTCCAGTGTCTACCAAGGACCCCCAAGGGGAGTCGTGAAGACGTGGACATGACCGAGCAACCACAACAACCTGTGACTCAAAACCCACCGCTCTGGTGGTCCTAGCGCCAGTGCTCATGGGACACGAGACTGTGCCGGCCCAGTTATCCCGAGACGAAAGGGACCT